>NC_140580.1:696630383-696766086 GCF_964204655.1 Triturus cristatus
CTGGAAGGTGCAAGTGGGATGGTGCTAATTCTCTGTCTTCTTCTTTCAGTAGGATTTAGCAGGAAGAGAGGAACCAATGGTTATAGTTTTGGAATACTGTCACACTGGACATTGTGACTATATGTGTTAAGATATATATATATATCTCCCTGATCTTAGTGAGACTTACTGAGAGTAGACTTGGGGTTTGTGCCTTACTCATTCTTTGTGATGTTGCTTCCACAGCTTCCATTTCCCTGCAGTCCCTTTCCCTATTCCCTATCCCTCGCTTGATCACTTCACTACTCTATGTATATATATAATTCATAGAGTTGGGGATGTCAGGAGGTGGACCACTTTGAGCAGCATTCCGGTTCTGAGGATTTCCATTTTGCGGGTCTAACAATGGGGGTCCATCGGGGCCCGATGAGGCTTTCCCCAGCCTGGCTAGGGTTCGGAAGCTGGGACCAGGCCCAGGGGTTGAGCTCCATCCGGCATTACCCGGAGTGTGGGAGCCCCCCATCCGGCAAGTCAGCCGAGGGTCTGGGTGCTTGGTACGGGGGTCTATCGGAGCCTGGGGAGGTTCTCCCCGGCCTGGCTGGGGTTCCGAAGCTGGGACCGGGCCTGGGGCTTAAGCTCTGTCCGGCAGGCCCCAGGCTGCGGGAGCTCCCGTCCTGCAAGCCAGCCGAGGGTCCGGGCGCTGGGGACATGGGGTCCATCAGGGCCCGGGCAGGCTTTCCCCGGCCTGGCTAGGGTTCGGAAGCTGGGCCCGGGGCTTGAGCTCTGTCCGGCGGGCCCCGGGGTGCGGGAGACCCCCGCCCTGCAAGCCAGCTGAGGGTCCGGGCGCTGGGTTCAGAAGCAGGGACCGGGCCAGGGGACGGGGGGGCTGGCTAACTCCGCTCTGATGGTGGAGCGGAGTTCTCTGCCTACCCCTAATCAGAACCCTTGGCTGCGAGGAGGTCTCGTCCTTCAAAGAGGAGATGGTTGAGGCTCAAGGAGATACCCCCTATTGCTTGGTGCAAACTACAACTCTCTTTCTATATTTACCTGGGTTTGTCAAATTCGCTCATGATTACGGGTCACTTGTTATATTACTGTTTTGACTTATCTGTCCTGCCCTCTCAGAGGATCCGTCTTATCATGTTCCTTTCTCGACTATAATAATATTGATTGTATATGTCTCTGTTCTTTAACAAGTGTAAAGTGCTCTGATACCCACAAGGGTCTTGTTCGCGTTATATAAAACCTTCAAATAAATATATAAATATATTTTACATTTCATTTCCTTCAGTGTCTAGTGCTACTCGTCACTGTTCTCAGACATGCAGATGTAAATGAGGAGAATGTCTCTCTTACATGTACTTACTTATCTCGCTGAAAATAGACATGATACATGATACCACTTCCAAAAGGGAAAAGGCACTTGTTCTCACCACCCCCACCCGCAAGGCAGGACACACCCTCGACCCCATCTTTGCAGGAGGTAACAACACCCACTTCAGTCACACCACACAACCCCCATGGACGGACCACCACTGTGTACACTTCCACGTTGACAAAGCCACAGCGTCCAAACCTGCACCCCACCCTCCACGAAGAAACTAGAGCAAGATCACCAAGGAGCAACTCAACTCCCCTCTCAGACGAGATGCCCCCTCCACCTCAAAAGATGCCAACCTCACAGCCAAAGAACTCCAGATGGATCTCAAAATGTACAGACGAGCTTGCACCCCTACGTAACCCCAACAGACAGCGCCACAGGAGGCCCACCTGGTTCACCACTGACCTTCAAGAATCCAGGCACACCTGCAGACATCTCGAGAAGAACTGGAGAAACAGCAAATCTCCAGATGACCGGACCCCCTACAAGAATGCCATGACAGAATACCACCAACGTATCAGATCCACCAAAAGGACCTTCATCCAGAATAAGATCCTCGCCAACTCCAGCAACTCCAAGGAACTTTTCTGCATCATCCAGGAATTCACGAAACCCCCCAGGAAAACCACAGTCATCAGCCCCTCCCAGGAACTCTGCAACAAGCTTGGCTCCTACTTCCATCTGAAGATCGAGGGCCTCTACAACAACTTCAACAACCAGATACCTGACTCCGAAACCACTCCATCCTCCAGCAACGCCAGCCAGCCCACCATCTCCTCTTGGACCCCAGTCACCACCGAAGACACTGCATCAAACATGAAAGGCATCCACTCAGGAGCCCCCATTGACCCCTGCCCCCGCACATCTTCCACAGAGACGCCGCCGCCATTGCTCCAGAACTACAACGCGCCATCAATGCCACCTTCGGAACCAGCATCTTTCTAGATGACTGGAAATGCGCAGAAGTCAGACCCCTACTCAAGGAGCCATCAGCAGATCTCACAGACCTCAAGAACTACCGACCCATCTCCCTCCTACGTTTCACGGACAAAGTCACCAAGAAGACCGCCAACGTCCAGCTAATGAAATTCATCGAAGAAAACTCCATCCTCGACCCCTCCCAAACCGCATTCCCCAGCAAACACAGCACGGAGACCGCTCTACTCGCCACCACAGACGACATCGGCACCCTCCTCAACCAAGAACACACCGCAGCTCTGATCCTACTCGACCTCTCTGCAGCCTTCGACACCGTCTCCCACCACACACCCACTGCCAGACTCCATGAAACCGGCATTCAGGGAACCGCCCTCGACTGGCTCCGCTCCTTCCTCACCGGCAGAACCCTAAGAATCAGACTCCCACCCTTCATCTCCGAACCCACGGAAATCAACTGCAGAGTACCCCAAGTATCGTCGCTCAGCCCCACGCTCTTCAACATCTACAAGGCCCCCCTTTCAGCCATCGTCAGACAGCACAGACTCAGCCTAGCATCCTACACTGACGACACCCAGCTCATCCTCTCCCTCACCAAGGACCCCATCACCACCAGACTCAACTTCCCAGAAGGAATGAAAGACATCGCATCCTGGATGAGCAGCAGCTGCCTGAAGCTCAACTCGGAGAAGACAGAGGTCCTCATTCTCGGACCCTCCCCCTCGGCATGGGACAACTCCTAGTGGCCTGCCACCCTCAGCAACCCCCTCACCGACCATGCCCAAAACCTCGGCATCGTACTCGACTTCTCCCAATCCATAACCCGACAGGTCAAAGCTGTCACCTCCACCTGCTTCAACACCCTCAGCATCCTCCGGAAGACCTTCAAATGGATCCAGACCGAATGAAGGAAGACCGTCACCCATGCACTAATAACCAGCAGACTGGACGACGGAAACGTTCACGCCTACAAATGTCTCCACAACACCGGACCCCAATATCTCAACAACAGAATCGCGATCCATGTACCCAAGAGGAACCTCCGATCCGCCGACCTAGCCGATACCCAGCGCATCCGCAGAGCAAGAACGGGTGGAAGACCCTTCTCCTACATCACAGCCAAGACTTGTAACGAGCTGCCAATCAACATCAGTCACGCCCCTACCCTGCACATCTTCAGGAAGACCCTCAAGACCTGGCTCCTCGACTGACCGGAGCTGCTTTTCCGGCTGCCCCCCCAGCACCTTGAGACCCTCACGGGTGAGTCACTACTCACCCCTGATTGATTGATTGATTGATTCTCTCACTCTCTCTCTCTACCCAGTGTAATTCTAAGGAATGTTGGGACACCAGGCAAGATATATTTCATCTGTTTGCGACTCCTATTCTGAAACTTTTAGTATAATTCAACATTTTTGGGCATCACATGGGCTTCAATTGGCAGAAAATGTATATTAAACTTCAAAATTGTCCAAATGGGGTCCCCAAAATAGGTCCTACCCCGGTCCCAAAAAATCCTTAAAATGACACTAACATGTGAGATGGAACAACTTTCAGTGCGGGACAAGCAGACTTCCAGGAAGATCAGCGTAAAATAGCAGATCTTTGAGCTCGAACTTCACAATGACAATCTGAAAAAAATGCTATAGACTCATGAGAGGTTGAGTCTAGTATCTGGTATCATGGCAGCTATGGAAGGAGACTTATAGCCTTATTTAGACCACGGCAGAGGGTCTACTGATCCAACAAGGCCACATTGTCGGAGGGCTATCACTATATTCAGTGATCCCCACCTGTGTAATGGTGATCTCTCTGCTGTAAAGAGACTTGCTATGTTTAAAGTGCTTGCTTGACAAACGTTTTTGTTCAGAGAAATCAAAGTCCTACAGGGGGAGTTTGTTTTCAATTAACAAAAATAAAATACCTCGACACACAGTGAGCTAACATGGCGACAAGCTCTCCCACACAGCAGCCAGGTAGTCAAAACTCCAGATGACCCTCTTTTGCTTTATTTAAGGCCTCAGAAATTCTCCCTTCATAGTATGCTTTATTGCCTTTCATTACCAGGTGTTTACAGTTCCAGGGACCCCTCCTCAACTTTTCCATCTCTTTGTGAAAGACCAACACCATTAGTGTACCAAACCCATTTAGTCTGTGTTAGTTCCTGGGAATAACATTTCTGAAATGGTTATCAGTACTCTTTTTCTGAGAGCGGAGTAACACACTGCTGAAGGTAGCATGCCTTTATAAACCTGAGCTCAGACCAAATTAAATCAGAGGAATTCAATGCTTAGGAGTTCGAAAAGGATGTAAGATTATCATATTTGTCTACATAACATAGTAAGCCCAAGTGATAGGTCGCCTTTGGAATACACTGTGTATTGGCTGTTTTTCTTCCAGATGTTTTGAAAATCATATCCATTGCATGGCTACAGGTGTATGTGGGCTCTGCTGCTACAGAGATAGACCCAAAGCTAGATCTCTAGCAGACTGTTTACAAAGGGATATTTGTTTCTTTTAGGTAATACTTGAAGCTGCAGAAACCACGTAAACCAGAAACGCTGCCAACGGGGTCTATCCAACCAAAACCGTTCAGTTTGAGGTTCAGCGTATATGTTGTAGAACCTAGATCAACATGTTACAGAGCAAATGCACTTAGCGTATCACATAAGGCTGAATTGTCCCTCCCCAGAATTTAACCAGTGGTCAATAAAAATGGGCAACATTTTTCACAGCGGCCCTGTTAACCTATAAAGCTATCTCTTGAGCAACCCTATCGAATTAGTAATCGATCCATTCCACGACCTCTCCACTCGCTCACCTGCATGCGCATCGCTGGTCTTACCCCCTAGTTGCTTGGGTTTGTCTCAGTCTGTTTGTCTGTCATTGCATATATTTGATAATTCATCTGCTTTTAACTGTTACGAAATGTGAGTCAGGCATATTGCCTATCCCAACTTATTGCCATACATGCCACCCTCCCGCTTCAGACAGGAGACTACTGATTTTAAGGCTAGTCTCCCGATTCCTACATCCCAAAAAAAACCTGATTCCTCCGGCAGGCCTCTGGACAGGGACTTGTCTTGTGTATTTCGGACTGTGCACTGCCAGTAACCTGCTCTTTTGCCACACTCTCTGCCTGCCATATCGCTTTGTCCGTGCTCCTAACAGACAAGGAAAAAAAGTATATATGCATTTCTAATATCGGATCCTGCAGCACCACAGGTGCACAGTTGCAAATCTCATACAATATGACAAGAGACCCTATTCCGGTCTCAACAGAAGTAGATGGGAGAAATACAGGGCCACATGTACAATGAAGTGGCGGAGAGAGGCGTTAGCCTTCCTGGCTTAATGCCTCTGTCCGCCACTTCCGAATAGCAAGGCGGCACCATATTTAGAAGAATGTGGTGCAGCCTTGCGCTACCCCCTGCGATGGCGCTACTTAGTGCCAACACAGGCACCCTTGCACTATGGTGCAAGGGTGTCTGCATGCAGGGGAGGATTGTTTATGTGTAGGAAGGTGTCCCTTACTGCACATAAACAATCCTAAAAATCAAATTCTTTCAAAGGTTTGTTTATGTACAGAAAGGGACACCTCCCTACACAAAAGCAAACCATGGCATTTTGCTTTTTCCATGTGTGCTGCACAAGGCAACACACATGGAAAAAGCAAAAACGAGGAGAAATAATGCATTTCTCCTCGTTTCGCCAACTTAAGACCAGGTTTCCCCCTGGTCTTAATTTTGTTGCTGCCTCCTTGTACATAGGGGGCAGCGTCAAAATGAATGGCTGTTGCGGTGGAATGCCCACCGCAACATCCACAACCCACCCCTTTCACACTTACGATAGCGTGAAAGGGGCCTTATGTACAAGGCAGCGTTAAGCCACGTTAAGTGGCTTACTGCTTCGCAGCCCCTATCGCCACCACAACATCGGTAAAAGTGACGTTGTGGTGGCGATAGGGGCTTGTACATATGCCCCACAGTCTCCCGATTTTGTTTTGTAAATCTCCCACTTTCCTCTTCTAAAATGTTGGCATGTATGTTATTACTGAGCTAAAACAAAATATGTATTGGGCTACTGGCATACCCTCGGTAGGGATAATCTGATTGTGACTGGATCAGCGCGAATTGGAAATGAGAACCCTGCACTAAGCATGTCAACATGAACAAACCAAACCAGCTCGAAACTTGTTCGCGACGAGGCTCTGCGGCTACAGATATGATTTGCAGACACCGAAACGCTGCTACCTAACATTTAAGGAGCCAAAATCAATTTGATTTTAAATTATTTTCCGCTGATTTTCAAAAGCAACGCCGTGTAAAAGGTTAGGGCGCTTCAATTGCTTTCCTCAAGGGAGGGCCGCGAGTTTCTCCACTTCATTCAATTTGCTGTTTCATCAGTCGATTGTTTCCGGAACTCCCTGTCATGGCGTCCACGCTCATCCGCGCTGATTGCCCTGAAGCGGGGGACTGCCGCACTCCAGAGTGGGCCAGTCTGACGTCTCTTCTGAAACACTGGCATTCTCCAAACTGCAAAAAAAACATTTCTTCACGGGCTTAAGCAGAACGCGAAACGTCTGCTCACATGTAATGAGCTAGGCGCTTAACCTTCTGATGGCTCCCAAGCTGCGAGCATGCGTTAGAGACAAAGCCAAATGGCAGAAGTGAAGTCTACGAGCAAAGGGTCGCTGAAATCAAAAAGAAGATTTACCTGACATGCCCATGATTGTGTAGGTCATGGTCCAGAGAGTACTGTACACCAGGATGCTGCTCGTGAAAGACAGTGCGGTGAAAATGAGCGGAAAAGCTGATTTTTAGGGAATAAGCCGAGGCTGCAAATATTTCCTTCTTTATTATGAATTAGAGAGTTTTTATAAGGATACAGAGGCTTTCCTCACCAAGACTTGACAGGCTCAGGGAATTGGCACATGAAAACACACTCTAACATCTAGAATTAGATGCCCAGTGGATATGATCCGAAATGCAAAGCTGTCCTGGACTCACGGGATTTGTGGATTGGCATAAAGTTACACAACAGTATGGTTTAGGGGTTTGGTACACAGATAAAGAGCCTGGAACCTCTAAAAATGTACTGCCTCAGGGGATTGGTAGTGGTTACCGAGCCTGAACCTCCATGGCTGAATGGTCTTAAGGGTTTGACACAAGGCCATAGAGTCCATGGAATATTTGACCTATGGAATATGCTGCAAAATATGGATTCTGTCACCTCTAGTACTGGATGGCTGAAGAGATTGGTAACGTAATGCTAATGTAAGGATATGGGGCCAGATGTATGAAGCCCGTTTCCCTTTCGCAAACGGGAAAAAGCCTTTTGGGATGTATCATCCCAAAAGGCCCTTGCAAAATAGGGAATTGCAAAATTTGCGATTGCCCATTTTGCGAATGCATTTAAGAAATCACAAATTGCGATTCCTTAAATGCAATGCAGGAAGCACCCAAGTTGTACGATTTCTCCTCAAGAAATCGCAAATTACCACCGACTTCAAGTTGGTGGTAATTTGCAATTTTTTTGAAAAATGCACTTTTATGCATTTTTCAAAGTGCCATGTGGCGCACATACATGCCCTTAGGGCATGTATGTTCGCCACATGTGCACGCATACATATTTCAGGGGTGATACAGGGTGTCCTTGTGACACCCTTGCACCCTTGAAATTGCATTTGCAATTTGCGAGTACCTAATGGGTACTCGCAAATTGCGAATGTCTTCCCATTCATTCCTATGGGCCTCTAGGCCCATAGGAATGAATGGGAAGGTATTCCTTAATTGCGATTCGCAAATTGCGATTCGCAATTAAGAGATATTAAGGAATCGCAAATATTATTGTGATTCCTACCTACATAGCGTTTTGCGAGTCCTTAATAGCGATTCGCTAAAAATCGCTTTTAAGGACTCGCAAACTGCTACAATGATACATCTGCCCCATGGTGCTTCATCAATAGCAATCAGTAACTCAGGACATCGGTCAATACTCCTCAGAAAACATTTTCAGGCCTATAGTCTACGCAATGGTTCAGCCTATTTGCTGTTGTGGAAATAAGCTACTTCTTTTATCAGTGCAAAACTGTGATTTTCTTTCCTTCAGGTTTCCTGAAAGTCAGTTTATGTAAAAGTGTACCTTTTCTGATTAATTTTTACTTTTCCCGTCGGGAGGGGTAATACATACTTTATTATTTACTGTTATTGATTGGGAATAGTTGGTTGGCATGTGGCTTTATGGCTTTTCACAGTGTTGGATATGGAGTACATCATATTATTATAAACCAAGGTTTACATTAAGATCTGAAGGAGCTTTAAAACTTAATATTCTGTTAAATGCACAACTATCGGGGGTTGTCTGTAGTGTACCCAGTGTGTTATGGACCATAGTGCAAGGAAGATATTCGCCCCCCTAACTGCTGTTTGAATTGTAAAACTGAGAAAAAAATATATTTGAATGGTCCCTCAGACCTCCAGGCCCCGGTGCACTGCACCTGATGCACTATTGGAAGCTATGCCACTAGGGGTTGTGCTCTCTCTGCTGTAGCTTCCCAATTATGAAACACCCTTTCTTTGTGTTTTTAAAGCGAACCAATGTTGAAATTTAGGACATTCTTGAAGGCCTGGTTGTTTTTTGTGACGAGATATTTCTGGTAACCATGCTAGTGGTCTTTTGGTACTTCGGCACCATGATACACATGGGTGTATGTGCACTAAATAAAAATCCTTAATAAATAGTAATACTTGGTTGGCCTGTTATTACTGCATTTGTTTTAGGGTATTCTGTAAGAGTTGCAAGCATCTTATCAAATACCTAACACATGAAAAGGAAAATGATGCACTGAAAAAAAACAAGCACAGCAAAAATATTATTTTCTTTATACACTCCGTCTTACCACCTTAATGAATCTAATGTGCCATGATTTAGTATAATTTAGAGATGTAAAATACTTCTTCATGCTGAGCCAGCCTTTGCTTAGACAACGCCGTTGGCAGAAAGAAATGTAGCACCGTAACTGCTGCTGGTAAATAAATGAGCCAATAGCGATCACCTTTTGTGTTTATAGATTAGTTCCTTGCTGATTACCTCAGACCAATGACTGGCCTGTCCAGTCTCCCCCCTCCCTCCTCATCTGAATCACCCACAGCGAAGCTCTGTCATCTTAACTGCTGCTAAGAAGTCGGTGGGAAGACGATGTTTGGGCATGATGGCAGAAGTGTGTAGGTGGGGTGTTAGAAATGTTTCACTAACAACATGATTGGAAGCGGGGTTGGTTGGTCCATCATACGTCCTCTCCTTATAAGCTACGACCACTTCAAGTAAGGCGTTAAAAAAAATAGATTTGCATGGAGAGCCGCAATAGTAGGCTTGTTCTTACGCCACGCAATGGGCTGATCCTTCTTTAGAAATTCCCCTTTCAGGATACAGGGACTACGTCAGGAGCTTGTTAGAGATTGCACACCCTACCCAACTAGGAGCAGGGCACAATGATGGAGCATGTCATTTAAGTGGGTGAAGATCCCTGTATCCTGCAAAGGGATTTCCGCAAACAAGAATAGTCCCGTCTCAGAACTTAACAAGCATTTGCAATGCAATAGGTCTCGCATTTACACGAGTTTGGGCTATTGACATTTCAGATAACAATGCCTTTTATTTTTTAGTCGTTTTTAGAACATAAATAAAAGGCATTGTCATTTACAATACCAATAGCTTAAACGTGTGTAAATGCGAGACCTATTGCATTGCAAATGCTTGTTTTATATATGGATATTAGACAGGTGAGTGATGAGAAATGCTTGCTTGTTCAATAGCCGTACCTCCTTTAACGTTGATAAGCATGCAGTTTAAGTTTCCTTTTTGGAAAATAATTTGCTAACCGGCCCGGCATGGGTACACGTTTGTTGTCTTGTTTCTACTTCTATACAACTCGCTTCAAAGATATGATAGTCACCATTGGACAGCTACACTTCAATCACTAAATTCATTTAGTCTACACCAATCACTGTACGGAAAACGAAAGAACCTTCAACTCAAAGAAAACAAGAGAAGCTGTTTAAATGCAGACAAACATAGATGAGCCACAGCTCCAAACCAACTTTCCAGCAGCTTTGAATGTTATGTACCTGGGATCAGAATGGTCTTTCTCGTCTGGCCCAAAATAAACGACTGCAAACTGAGTGAAATGTTGACATTAATATGGATACAAAAAAAGATTACATCATTCTGATAGATACTTATCCACCTTTAGAGGCACAAAGGGCTTTTGACCTGCTGAGTGGTACTCAAACTACACGCTGCACCTTAAACAAAGACTGCTGAAGCAGGGACACCCACTGATAAGGGCTGTGCTTCAGGTTTTATTCTGCGAATGATTGCACAGTACATATTTGTATCACAATATTTTGTAGCCCTTTTGTCGTTAGGGTATATATGCATTTAATTTTTTGTCTGTCCGTTAATCTAGCGGATGGCACGTGGTTATGTGGTCCAAATAAATGTTTTCTATGCTTGTGCTATCTCATACTGCCTCTTTTCAAAGGAACCTGCTGCTGTGACATTCTGGCCTGAAATAACGTGACTGCATGTATTAATACCAGAGCTAGAACAATGGCCACTATGAATCACTTTGGAGAATACTTCAGCTAGTGAAAAACATTCTCTAGAAGTCCATATAAAATGTTATTTGATACAAAGCAATAAGTGCAACGAAAAGGCCTAAGACCCAATTTGAGCAGTCTGGTACATGTAAGGATAGATACGTTAGACGATGATGCAGAGTTTTGAATTTTATTTAGTGGCTAATGCCACACATCGGCTGGTATCTACAACAAGCAGAGAGCAAACAGAGGCAACCCGAAAAACACTCTTGTTACTGCAGATCCAGCAGAATGCTTGAGAAGCATGCAACACAAAAATCAACAAGATGTCCCCCGGCAGCGGCAGCTAGCCCTTGGCGCATGCCATACTTACCGTTGCAGAAGTTGTTGAGCGCGTTGGAGTTGCACACGGGGGGAGGTCGGGCAGCCCGTCTTCCATGGCCCCCTGTGCCGCGGCCGGCTCCGCCAGCGATGCCTGCTGCTCCCCGGCTCTCTCACACCAGGGTCCGGCGAGCCCAATCCGCCAGTATACTTTGAATTCTGAGGAGACGCTTCCCGTCCTGATGGCCCCGCCGCAAAGTACTTCTGTGCTGGTAGAACTGGAATCCCTGCGAGCCTCTGCAATCTGAGCACAGGAAAGGCAGGCGGGCGGGCGGGCCTGCCGGGGAGGGATGGGGGTGGGAGGCAGACACCAGCGCCAGACTTCCCAGGAGGGGCCTCAGGGTTCGGGCAGCCACAGCACCGCGTCCGCGAGCACATGCGTTTAGGTTAATTTATTTGTCACAGGGCATCAGTAATTAATTATGGTAACATTTCGCCACCATGGCCACCGCTTCTTCAGTGCTCCCCAACAACAGAGTCAGCTGACGTTCCCGCTCTATGGCTGCGGGTCGCATTAGCTCAGCAATGAGGTGGTATGTAGGTCAGCGCGGGAGATCCCTCAAAATGAACGTGCATTTTAGCGCTCGCTCGCCATGACATTTGGCTTTTTCTGCCATCCCACTTGGACGGCCTCGCCTGCCAAAAGGTTTCTTGTCTTTATGGGGCCATGTGTTTGGCCCCATAAAGATAAGAAACCTTTTGCGACCAACGTAATTCAGGCGAGCCCGTCCAAGTGGGACGGCTCAAAAAGACAAGCAAAGACGTCACCGACACCGACACCTCTTTTCCAATGGCTGGCCACCGTTTAGCATAAACGGTGACGCCGGCCAATGGAAAAGAGGGGCGGGGCTTAATGCCCCTTACAGAAAATCCCTCAAAACTTTAAATCTCGCCGGACGAGACTGCGCATGCACGCAGCTACGCCAGGCGAGACCTAAGAACAAGCATATTATTTGGACTCTCCAGACAAATCCAGTCTTTTTCGGAACTTCATACTTGAAGTGGTTATTGTGTTAAAACATGTACAAAATAATTATCAGCATTTTAAACTTAATCCCTGGATCCAAGTCAGAAACTTAAGCACTGGATCCAAGTCAAAATGATGCTCCTATGTGCATGACTTCAATGCAGACAACTCCAAGCACCTTGGGCGTGGGCCCTTCCTCCCATGCCAAAGACCAGGCCTCTCCTCATGCCATGCAAAACAAGCACTGCATAATAGGCAGAATGAGACACCAAAAAGCGAATAACATGAAGTGAGACAGAAATTGTCCTCAGGAGCAGCTAAAATCCACTCTAGGTATATTTGAAAGAATTGATAAGAATAGGTATAACAGACAGTTGCACTGTCAAGCAGGACCTAATAGCACTGCTACTGAGAGAGTGTCCATATATATTTTGTACTATTGCACCAGGATGTGATGGTCACACATCACTTCACGTTTTCGCAAAAACAGTTAAACTTTCTGCCAATCAGAGTGGTTGAAGTTATGAAAGAGAGGAATCAATCACGGAACACATCTTTTGCTGAATAGTTGAGGTCCCTTGGCTGAGGGAGGGGTGGAGGAGGAAGGCCAGTAAGCCATCTCCAAAAGAAAAGAAATGAATGGGTAGATTTTCCCTGGCTGCTGTATTCATGAAAAAAAAGCTACAAGCCATAATATAATTGTCTGGAAATGCTGCGCGTCTGTCAAGCATCACTCGTTGCTCCCCCTCTCTCCTTCACAGAAGTTGGTGAGGTTTTATGGCAAATGACATCAAGTGGGGGTGACTGGGGGTGAGATGGCAAAGAGTGAGTGATTGACTCACTTAGAGACCGCCGCATGCCACAACAGAACTTCGGGACGTTCATCTTGCAAGATGGCGGGGGATGGCAAGCAGTCGGGCTGGAAACTGTCAGCCGCACTCTCCCCGGCCCAGCGGTGGCTCAGAGCCTGTTTTCAGCCATGTGCCAGCCTATGATTTATGGACCCGTGGTGAACTCCTGCGGCAGGAGAAAGGGCGCCAGCCATGAGATCACAGGAGCGATGGGGGCCTTCTCTGTTTCCCCCCTCTTTTTGGCAGGAGACAGCGCCTGCATTTTTCCCATTCATGCCAAACTGCTTTGCACGGCAATTAGCTCTGTCCTCATTTAGTCTCCAGTCCCAAAGGGTAATGAAAGTCATACATCATCTTCACGGATGCTAATTATGCGGCTCTGCCACAGGTAGGCGCGGGAGCTGTGTGAAGGGCCTGTCGGCTGGAAATTTATTGCTCTTCCAATAGGCAGAAAGATAGGGAGACATGGAAACGGGAAATAAAAAAACTTTCCTCAAAGTCTGGCGTGGTCCCCTGGCCCTCGAACATCCCTGACAGGCCTTCTGAGAAGCCGTGAGTCAGGGGGGAGATGTCTTTATTGGACAGAAATGATTTTTTTCACGCTGTAAAGTAATCTTCTGCGGGATATGGGTGAAAAGAGCAGGACAGAGGAGGCGAGAGGAGACGAGAGGATGCACGGTGGCCGGCAGAGGAAGCAGGAAGTGGAGGACGGTGTGGAACCCCCCCTCCCCCTTTCCGTCCCTATTTATACTCGCTTTTAAAGTTTTTGATATGATATCGTAGAGCAAAACAAGACAAAACTTACAAACGTAGGGGCATATCAACAACAACCGGCGATAATTATCTCTAAGCGCACTTAGCGCTCGGATAATTATCGCCGGCTAGCGTTAATTTTTATGGCTGAGATAGCGTGCTATTAGCAACGCTTATCTCAAAAGCGATAAAATCCTCACGCTAACAGGCTAACGTGAGATTATCGCTGGAAACCCAGCGATAATCTCACGTTACCTTGTTGATAGGGACAGGCAAATTTAGCCATGATATCCTCCTTCCATAGGATATCATGGCTAAGTCTGAAAAATACCAGACGTAAAAAAGCAGCGTTAACCGCGGTTAGCGCTGCTTTTTTTGTCTCTAACAGGGTTAGCGACATTCTTGATAATAGGAGAAATGTCGCTTAGCGACATTTCTCCTATTACTTTACTCTGGAATGCCCCCTTTGCATCTCATTAGAGATGCAAGAGGAAGCGTAGAGTAAAAGGGTGCTAACATGCAAATTTGCATGTTAGCACCCTGTTGTTGATAGGGCACTAGTTTTATCTCTCCTTTTTTGGCTTTTAAAGCCAAAAAAGCAGAGATAAAGCCCTTGTTGATATGCCCCCCACAAACATATCAAATTAACCCCTTCCATGCTCATGACGGAACGATTCCGTCATGAGCATCGGTTGAGCTGTGCTCATGACGGAACCGTTCCGTCATGGCTCCGCCCGCGCTCGAACCCTTCAGCACCGCGGGGGAATCCGCGCAGCGCTGAAGGGGTTAAAGGAGTACACAGACCTTGCTTTATAAATACACCTCTCGACCTCTCAGGTGCCTCATTAGCAAATCGAAAACATCTGTCCTGATCAGACACTTGCCTCCTTCAACGCTGGTTCTGAGACATTGCTCCTATCCACTGTGTGATCTGAAGTAACCGGAAGGGTACACGTAGCAACTTATAAAACAACAAAATAAATAGGAAGATGCAGAGAGCCTGGCAAGCACTGAAGGAAGAAAGATGAAGGGAGAGGGAAAACAATTTTAGGGGACACATTCTAAATGTATTTGTGAATCTGCTGGCTAGTAGCTGTGTGGCTGCAGCAGGTGCAGTGACCAGGAAAAAAGATACCTGTTTGGAGGCCTTTGTAGGAAGCTGACACTGTATTTGTTTCAAGAAGAAAAGACGATGTAACAAATCAGAATGTAACTGTTTCCAAGAAGATGAATGGAGTCTGTTGCTGTCTGAAAGGGTGGCTTGTGTGTATACCATAAGCAGTTACAGTAGCTGAGAGTTAGGCCCAGATTAACAAAAACATACAAAAGTGATGCAAACCTGCTTTCTAAAAAAACTTTACAGTGCAAAACTTGTTTTGCGCCGTAAAGTTGCCTGAAAGTAATGCATCAAAAACAATGGGGTTGCCCTGTGTCCCTAATGACCTGGGTAAACAATGTTATAAGCTACAATGTGTTCTGTCTGGTGTTGCAATTTCTTTGCATGAATAATAGATGTTAGAATGCCACACCTATATAAGAAGATCCATGGATGTTCTCCAAAACAATTGGAAAGTGTGGGCCTATGCTGACCATTGTTTAAAACCCTCGAAAGCAATAAAAAAGATACATAACCCACAACAACAATTATACTTATTTGGGGGCATATTCTCAAGAATCTATCGCTGAGTTAACGGCACTTTATCGCAGCCAAAATCACGATAAATTTATCACCCCATTCACAAGCTGGTGCTAACAGCCCATAGCACCAGTTTACCTGCGACAGCAGCCGCGAAAAACATCGCCACAGATGACCCCAGCAACTATCGCTAATGAGATGCAGAGTAGGCGTTCCCGAGCAAAAATCTGTGACAACGTCACTCCGCAACATTCTCAACGACCTGCCAGATCTGCGATAAGATCACAAAACATGCGATAAGGCGCGTTAGCAGCAGGAAATTAACACCTGCTTTTACCTGGTGCAAAGTAGGCCCACAACCTGCACCAGACAAGGGAGCACAGCCCATAGCCACACATGAAGAACAACAGATGCCCCCGAGCAACTGAACATGCAGCACAGACACCCAAGAGGGCCACAACACCCACCAACACCACACCCAGGCCTGCAAAACCCCCCCTCCCGGGCCCACCCCAACCCTGGACAAAGAAACTGCACACCAACACCACGAATCCCAAAACAAATATTTTGCCTAATGTCGCACAAGCAGGAAAATCAACATACATGCATGGCCAGAAAATGGAGAATAAGTCATACAGCAATGTAATCACCAACACAAAACACCATTCAAACAAAAGCCAAAACAACCATTCGGATGAGTCCTAGCGGGTCCTCACTGAACAATCTGTAGGACACAGCCTGGAAGACAAAATCCAAGAGAAGAAGGTGTTCCATGCGCACAACAAAGGAAAGAGAGGGAGAGAGAGAGGAAGAGAGACGGCTTGAGATTGCACAAGCAGCGCAAGGCCTCCCGGGCACCTGGCTCCACATGCCAACATGTATGTGTGTATCGCCATCCGTACACCATGAGCCCTAGGCCGTGTCCCAATCCAGCGCCAAAGCCACACCACATTCCGAAAACGCAAGTAGTAGTCAGACAAACATCACGGATGAAAGCTGCATTGTCCCAATGCAGAAGGCGGGAGGACACCTGCACCTCTGACCTTGGTCCAGAACGCGGCTGGAACACCCTGAGAGAAATGCCATGGCAGATGGGACCGACTTCCACACCACGCATTGCGCAAATTAACTATCCGACTTATCCACACCTCACACACAGAAGCCCTTGCCTGAGGTGCCCCCGCATGGTATGCCCTTGACACTCACAAAAACAGCAACCCATTCTCCCCAACACATTCGAATCATTGCTCAGAGCTGTGGCATATCCTCCACACAACTGCCGCAGTTCAGAAGAGTGCCGGTTCCACGAGACGCACCAACGCAATAGCAGGCCATACCGGGCACATGCACAACCCCCGTTACGTGAAACAGTACCGTGCACGTATGCTGCATTTACTGGGCGCACTGCCACTGGCAGTGCTGCGGATCAGTTACCAGCTGAGCTTCCGCATTGCCTACGTCACCTGTGTCCAGCCCTGGTTCCACTGCCGAACATGCACATTCGAGTGTCCCATGGATGTCTGCCTATCCAACACAACCGTAGATGAATTGGACTATGACTTGTGTCTGCGCCCCCTGTTGGATCACAAACAGGAGTGTAACCGAGACAGCCGTGCATGGGATGCCTTGACATACTGCGTATGTATTGGCAGTTGTGCATGGGAGATTGCCCAATTCCTCGTGTGCAGTGACCACATCGAGGCGCTCCCCTATTGGGCTGTGTTGCGGATTGGTGAAACGGCGTGGGCCGAGCACACCTGCTCGGACCAGTTAATGGATTGGCTCACCCTGGTGTTCCTTGAACACGACAACGACGTACTATTGGAACACATTGCACATGAAGCTGCACGGGTATTCATGGACGAGTAACTACGTTCCTGCAGCCTCATCCGGTTGTTACCCACAGCACAGGTCCCGAAAACTTGTTGCATCGTGGGGACTGCACACATATCCCACCACAACAGAGGACACGTCTGCCTTCGTCAAGTCTCTGGATGCATGTGCGTGGAACTACGTGTGTGTACACACACCTGTGCAAAGTGAGGCAGGTCCATGGTCGGAGCAACACAGCGTTGTTGGGCAACGTTGCCAATTCGGACACACTGCTGGGGGGTGAGCACACACATGGCAATGTAGCACGACATGTGAACCTGTTGGGCCCTTTCACCTGATCACTGTCAGCAGAGAAGACTATTGGCGTACTCCGGTGGCAGAGCACTATGCAGATCCCATGGGCAGTGAATCGTGCCCCCTCACACAGGTCAATGGGCAGATGCCAAACAACACATGACTCATCCAGCAATGCAAGGTGGGCTGAGACCGTTGTAATCCGTGAAGATTGTTGTCCATTTTGTCCCCACCATTTCCTAATGCTTGACATGTACCCATGCTGCGTGTAAGTGTCTTAAGCATGTCCCTGCCTGTTGTGGCCGTTACCTCGTCCGTACTGACACGCACATGCCAATAAAGTCTATGCCACTCCACTGGTGTCTAACTGTGAGGAGTGTTGATTAGATAGTCCACTCATGTGCCACAATGAGCATCGTCCATACACAGGGAGGAACTGACTGACGCATGTGCAATGGGGGTGTGTCCCTTTTGCAAGCTCCACCTCTGTGAGCCAGACATTGTTTTGGGATAGGTGCTGGCCGACATGTGCACGTACGTGACTTCAGCAATGTGAGTATGGTGCCAAACCTCTGACCATGTGGAGCAATGTCATATATCATAACAGAATGTGTCCAACAGATGTGTGTAAGTAGGTATGCGGCGTGAAGTTCTGTCGTCACATGTGATGTAGGACACCACTCCTGGCCTACTACTGATTTGGTCATCCGTACACACAGCCCTATTCAACACATGGACATGTGCCTACGTTGGGGGGTTGTGAGATTGTTGTTGATGTGCAATGGGGACACAGCTAGTACTCACATTCACAGTCATCCAAGTGGCCATGTGTCTCAGGGATACACATGCGCATAGATGTCAGTTACCAGGGTGTACCTTCATGTGCAATCATTGTCCCTACATCCATCTATACTTCCATATGTGAGTGAACATAGTAATGACACATCTGTATGATTCAGAATGTTTTATTCACACTCAGGTGATTGATGAAGCTGGAGCTGTACATGGCCATACAAGCCCACATCACATGGAAGCCCAGTGGTGGGCCAACAAGAGTCAGTTGTAGGGTGTCTTGACATATATGCAGGTTGTCCTCTTCATCATCAATGATGGGAAGTATGGTGTGCCCTGCAGGAGGTGTTATTTGTCCCTCTGCAATGTAAAGGGGAGATGCAGGTTAACAGAGTTACTCATGTATGTTGAAGATTTACAGGTGTTTACATTCAGACTGCATGCCAATGTATATTGTGACTATTTTGGTGGAGCTGTCTATTTGATGGCAGTGTTTTTCGACTACATGACGTGTGTGTGGTAGTACCCGTGCATTATCATCACACAGTGTCAGGCAATGCCAGATGTGAGTGGACAGTTACTACGCATGTGCCGAACCAGTTATGAGTCCTGTCCTGTGGTGTTGGTATTGCACTTTGTACCACATTGCCATCATTGCTGATGTTCTGTGATTGCTATGTGTGTGTGCTCCATTGTGGGGGAGTTGCCCCTGCAGCTCTGATTTCGTGTAGTCTTCTCCCTTTGAGGTGGGGTGCCTTTGAATTGTGTGCTTTTCGGGGGCTGAGTTGTTTTTGACTTGGGTCATATGTGCTCTCGGACAGATTTTGAGGCCTGGTGCATTGTTCGTCTGCTGCGTGTATTGTACGGCATGGGTTGTGGGTGCACGTGGACATTTCTGGGTGTGACCTGCTCCTTTACGGATGTGATCCGCACTGGGCTACCTCCATGTCGATTTGTGGGCCATGTTGTGTTTTTTGACTGCTGCCATGCTAGCGGGCATGCAGTGTTACTTGCGTAGTCAGTGTGGGTGATAGAGCCGCTGCTTTGCTGGATTCAGCACATGTGCATGGGTCAGTTGTGATGTTGGTGATCTGGAGGGGGCCCCTTTGTGCACATTGTGGACTGGGGCCTACTTAGTGTTTCTATGTGTGCTGCAGTGTGCCAATGTTATCAGGGACATGTTCCACGATCATTGTGGGTGTGCAGTGTGCTACAAATAATTGTGCATGTGGGCCATTGTGCACATCTCCTCCCGTCCCCCCGTCCCTGGTCATTACTCACCCTGTTGCTGTTGGGTCAGGTCGTATCGGGCTGTGTCCAGGCCCCCAAAGCCTGCCACCGTCTCCACACTGCTGACTGTGGCCACCATTTCCTCCAGCTCATTCAGCTCCTCCTGTGTCACAGGACTCCCACCTCCAGTCTCCCTTGCTGCCTCCCTGTTGGCGGAGAGCTTCTCCTTGATTTGGCTGTGCATTTCATGCCAGCGCCTCTTGACCTCCTCCAGTGACCCCCTGGATACTCTGATTGCATTGACGTTGGTGACGATGGTCTGCCATATTTCGGTTTGGGTTGGCAGTGCTGCTGTGGAGGTGCCGAACAGTTGTTGATGGTGTTCTATCACCTCCGTGACGATGATCCGGTCTTCCTGCGGACTGAACCCCGACTTCCTCTTCTCCTTGCCCTTCCCCGGACATGGGGTTCCTGGCTGGACCTCCGTGGGGCTTGTGGAGTTTGGCTTGTCCTCTGCACTCGGTCCGGATGCATCCATGTTGCTACGCAGTTTGAATTGATTTTTTTTTTCTTTCTTTAATTGAGCATTTTCCCATCAGACACGTGGGATTTGCAGACCTGTGGCTGGTTTTCGCAGATTTTTGTACCACAATTGGCCTCATCGCCTGATTTTTTACGTTAGCGTTTCGCATTTTTGCGGTGTGCCGTTGATTTTCACTCTGACATTTGACGCGTTATCTGGTGACTATCGCATGCTACCGCCGCGTTGTGAATACTTGGTTGGGACGGCGTACTTTTCCCACGATGG
Organism: Triturus cristatus; assembly: GCF_964204655.1. Classification (NCBI taxonomy): domain Eukaryota; kingdom Metazoa; phylum Chordata; class Amphibia; order Caudata; family Salamandridae; genus Triturus; species Triturus cristatus. The sequence continues at coordinate 696,650,828 of NC_140580.1, forward strand.
GCTGCGATGTTGAGAGTTGCGTTAGGCTACTCTTGCGGTAGTTATCACATGTTCTTGTGAATATACCCCTTAGTGTATTCAAAGTCATATATCTAAATAATATGCACAAGTTCCTCTTTTCCATATAAGGCTGTCAAGAACACAAAAACATATATCAAATGACGTGACTTGATGATAAAGTGACACAAAGTAAAGAAAATAAATGTAACATTACACAATACAGACATAGACTGATCTTAACATGGTATATATAAAGAAATTATTATAAAAAATGCCTATTCTCTCTCACATCTAAAGTTCAGCAAACACCTTATATCATTATTGGCACTTCTTTAGGATGGTTGAGAGAGAACATAAACCAAGAGGATTGCCATTGATGCTTTGACCCTATGTGTATGTGTATGTGTTAGTAGGTAGACGTCACTGCTCGTCTTCCTTAGGACTAGAGATGGACAGTCTAAATACTGTGTGATTTCAGGCAAGAAAGAACTAGTATTAAAAGTTTTAAAATATTGTTTAGGCATAGTATTATGTACTGGAAGGGCTCCCTTCAATTAAAAAAGCCTATGCTAGACTCACGCAGACATCTTTGTGCTATGGTGCAAATGTGTGTGCATATCGCTCCGCAGTCTAATTGAGTAGCAACGCTAGTTAGAGAGAAGGACACGCCAAGTCTTTGTAGATATGGTGCTTTCCTGCTCTCTCCTCACACAGCGCAGCTTAGCATCTTTGGCTGCTGCGCTGCATTGTGTGAAAGTTTTGTTAATCTTGGCATTACTCGCTGAAGAAAGGCGCAATGCCCGCGGTTGTGTTGCTGGCGAATGAGCCTACAGGGCTGCTGTCCTACCAAGTCCTACAAAGCTGGTATGGAGACTCATCACCTCATGAGAGATGATCCTGACTGCTCTAGGCTGTCCATACAAGAAGGACCAGATCTGTTGGGGCCCAAGGGATGGATGGCCGGGCACTAAGCCTCATTGAGCCACCAGAGGGCAGGTTTCTCTATCTGCCAGACACCTGGTTCTCTGAGTCACCAGCTGCTCTCCCAAGGTAAAGAGGATGGAAAAGAATTGACAGACAACACCCATTCCTTGAGTTAGCAGTAAGTGAGTGATGCTCAGCACCACAAGTCTAAGGGCAACCAACCTCATGAGTGAAAGTGCATGTTAATGTATTCCTCATATGAATGTATTTATACCCAGCTTTTTGAAGACCTGTGGTTGTTCATTTATATATATATATACATGCTGTACTTCGACAGGGGTTTGTAAATGAACTTATTGAATAGGGCATCAAGCCAACATGGTATGTCTCATTCTGTACAGCTAAGAAACGTTACTGGATCTATGAATGTTTGTTCACAATAAAGCACTGAATCACTATGGTGCATATTGGATACACCAGTTAGGATGTGGTTAATTTCCTGTTCAGATTAGCCACAACAAGAGCACTAATGAAGAAGTGCCCTTCCATGGGGCAATGTATGCACCAGTGGTGAAACCAGGGCTAGAGTAGCATAGTGAGAGGTAGAAAGGAGGATGAATGGCTGGATCACGAGAGACAAAGCAAACAGAGAAAAAAATGATGCAATGTTATGTTCTGGGACACAAAATGTTTTGCAAACACATGTTGATCTTGTCACACTTTAGTCCTCACCACAGCCTCGCCATGTTTAAGAAGTCCTACCCCTGACCTCCCACCTCCTTATGAGCTGTTAACACATACACACTTTTCCTTAAGGGTGCTGTGCCCCTTGACTAGCACGCTATATCTCACATGAGCATAACTATTTTCCCATAAAATCAAGCAATAATGCATAACCCCAAACACCCAACAGGTCAACTAGAGAATGAAGATTAGAAATGCCCTGGATATTCAAGGATGAACACTCTTAGGAGTAAGCAGATGTTTGGGTATGAGGTAAGAGGTTTCACCTGTAGGCTTGTCCCCTTGGAGCAGAGGGTTCTGGTAGGGTGCCTGGGGTGTTGCCGAAAGGTTGGAAATTGTGTCCTATGGTTGAGATCAAGTCCACAAAGAAGTTGCTAATGCTGTAGTTTTCAATGTAATGTCAAATAGCAAGGTTTGGAAGTGGGCGTATTCAGCGTTGACTGCAATGAACAATGCTTGACTTTCATTGTCAATGTCTGGGGTGCTGTTAAAGTAGCCTCGTTTTACATGATGAATAGAGATTGTTTGAATGGAGCATACTGTTTTATGGACATGAGGTTTTTGATGGGAATGGGTGGTACACCCTACTATGTTTTTGCTGGCTTTGAGGTACTGTGTGTGTGCATGGAACTGTTGCAGTGTAGTTTGGCTGTACTACTGTGGAGGGGTATGTGCAGAGGTTAGTAAAGCCCGGAACTGATGTGACTCAGGACCATTACAGCATTTGGTCTGTCATATTTTGGAGGAGATCAAACAAAACCTTTTGAGGGGTGGGTATGGAGAAGGTCCTTTATGGGGAGGGGGGTTTGTTGTTGAAATTTGAAAAGGTATGGTAATGGAGTCGGTTTGGTCCAATGTGAGAGGCCATAGGCAGGTAAAAAGGAAGAGTAGCAGAGTGGATTATGTCCAGTCTTTTCCACGATTGTGGGTGAATGTAATTAAATGGAGAGAATGGTGGTCATGTGAGGAGTTGTCTACTTGGCAATTTCTCCTGGATTTGGTATAGGGTGAATAAGGGAGTTTGAAGCCACCATGGTTGCCAGTGTCAGAGATGGGTTTTGAGGCAATGCAGTGTAGAAGGGAGATGCATGCTGAAAGGCATTCACATGTGAGAGTGATAGGTATGTAATAGAGATAGACGTGTGTAATAGTGAGGCCTGCAATACGTTTTTGAGTAGCCGAACTTTTCATCCATTGGTCTGTTGTTGTGCCATTCATATTTCTCTCCCATCTACTACAGCATACAGCATGGGGCGATAGGTTAACTTAATTTAGCCATTTGCTAATTTCACCCATTGACCGCATTCTACTTTTTCACAAGGAGAATAAACACCTAATAACACATTTCTTTCTGTGACAGGGTCTTCTGTGGGTGTTTTTGAGACAAAAAACGTATTTTTGCATTTAGACAATTTGTATGTTTTTACTGAGGGCTTGGAAGCTCCTCCAACAATAATGTTTTGAAAAAAAAATGACTAAACAAAACATGTGTCGACAGAGGCAAAAGGCTGACAGACCTTTTGGGTATGCCAATGCCCTATTAAACTTGTTGCAATTTTGTATTATTACCAACAAGAAAATGGTATGTTGAACCTGAAATTTCATCTCTGCTCTTCGCACATGTGACTTTTTCTTTTTAAAGTGTTCATAAATCAAAACTTATTAACAATGATAAACAGTAAATCAAGCTAATACCTTGATTCATATTCAGTACAGTGCCCCTATGAATTAGTACCAGTGGAACTGATCACTACTGTGTTTTTAAAATCTCATTTTGTGCATCTCCCTTAGATATATCAATACATTTTCTCTTCGAGGTATGCAAGAGGGTTCAGCGAGTCCAATTATTGTGATGTCCAAGTAAAAATTATTGTGGGATCACTTCCCTGGACTCACGGTCAAAGATCATATGATGTCCCTTCCTGTGATATCATTGAGGTAAAAGGGAGGTAAAAGGGTGAGTGATGCCACGACCGCTTGCATTTTAGTGAGTAGATGTCCTTGAAACTTAGGAAAGAGGGATTCTACGGTAAAATGAGATGGAGCCAAAGCAAGACAGAATAGGGCACTGGCCATATGTTTTAGACTTTGTAATTCACATAATCAGGATGTTCATGTGAACTGTTTAGCATATTTGTTATTTCTGATTAAGGGTGGGGACTTTGCATCCAGTATGGGTGACATCTCAATGCAGACCAAGGGCTTAGTGAATTATCTTTTATACCAGCTTGAGAAGGGTGCTCGGTGACTCTCCTGTCATTGGAAGACAGATGCAAAATAAAGACTGGAAAAATAAACTACCAGGACATTAATGTGGGGTCAAGGTGGAAGAGTGTCAAAGAAGGCATATATGGCGACAACAGAAAGAGAAATTACTAAAATGACAAATTAAAATATGAAGTTAAAGGCAAATGGAGAGATAGCCTGTGAAGTATAGAAAGCAGTCTGCACGTAACAAAAGAAAGAAGTAAAGAAAAAAAGAAGGATAGAAGGAAGGTACAACAAATGAAAATAAGAAAAGGAAGATGGAAATGAAGAAAAAGAAGGAAAACATTAATAAATTGATTAATGATAGAAATAAGGGCAGCAAGGAGAAAAGAAGGAAGGAGCAAAGACATAAAAAAGAAAATGGAAGGAGGGAAATAAAGTAGGGACATTGAATGAAATAAGGTAAAGAATAAATTAAATACAGGTGTACAAAACGAAAGACGAGTGGAATGAAGTGGAGAAGGAAGGACAAGGGGATGTTAAAAAGTAAGAAAAGAACAATAAAAGATTGAAAAAATTGAAGTACAGACTGATAGAAGGAAAGAAAATGAAATAAGAAAATGCAAATGTTGTGATACTGCTAGATGTACTGTGCAAACAAAGAATAATTTACAGAAGACAAAAAAGGGAAATAAAGAAGGCAATGAGAATGGATAGAGGTAAAGAAATAATAATAGAAAGTAGTACACTGAGATAAAAGAAAGAAGGAAAGAGGAATACAAGGAAAGAAAGAAGATGAAAAAAGCAGTGACAGGGTGAAAGTAAGGAGTCAGCACTAGTAAATGTGCAACGTCTGGCTACAAACCTTTAAAATCATGCTCTAAAATGTTTCATTTTGCCTCATAGTAAGGGTCAGGATTGTTCACTTTGCTTGGTTATTTAGTGCCATATCGCTAAAATGCTAAACGTGGGGGAGTGGTTATTTTATTTTCCTGGATATCCCCAAGGAAAGTTGAAAAGTGTGGGTTAGCATTGGATGGAGATGTTTCTGGAGCTGCTGTCTCTTTTAGTCCCCCATTATAGGCATATCTAATGGTACCTCAGTGTGGACGCTCTTACTTTACAATGGAAACACTACTGTTCAACCTCTGGCCATGGTGTTTCCGCTCAATATGCAATGAGCCCATTTATTATTTACTTGCTATTACCCAACAGTGACTGTGAGCTATTGAATGTAATACGTGTTTTTTCAGGTTTTCAAAAAAAATAACAATGTAAACCATGCGCTCTGACAGGAAGTTTGGGTTACTGCAATTACAAAATGGAGCATGTCAACAGTCAATGCCGGAACTTTATCCAGTTATTCATATCTTTCAAAACATATCCCCAAAGGACAATCTAACCTTATGGAGGGTTGGAGGAGAAGAGGAGAAGGAGCCTCTGATGTATAGGTACTCTTCCAGGTGGACCGGGAGAAGACACAGTGATGAAAATAGAGCAAGAGAGGGATATATAGACACTTGCGATCCGTTCTCGTAACTGAGATGCCAATAAAGATATTAAAATAACAGTGGAAGTTAGATACTACTGCCCAAAGATTTATCTCAGTCCACGTTGTCCAGAAGATACAAGATAAAACCGATCCCATAACCACCACATTAATGATAAAATCTGTTATCAATGTACAATGTGCTTTTAGCTACTTTTTGCATCTGCACATAAACTCTTCATCATTTCCATGATGGAGGCAGGAAGTTAAGTGCCGCTATTAGATCGGCTGCAGCACAAGATATCCATGTAGCCAAGTGTGCAGGTTGTGGAAGCAGAAGATACACAATAACGACACAGAAGCAAGTAAATGGCAACTGAAGCAAAGATTAAACAACAGGTGACTGTGTGATGAGAGGAATACTTTAGTCCTGCGTAACTCCTCCTGAGTGTAGTTCACCAGGGAGATTCTTACTAGAATTCACTTTGTAGATTACAGGGCTTGGGAGATTTTAGTTGGTAAACAGGTTGACACATGCAGACTTTCACTAACGTAAAACAGGTTGCACGACTTGAGAAGGTGTAAGGTTTGGCCTCCTGTAGAGCGGGAGGAAGTCTTGGCACAAATCAACTGGTTTGTTTGGCCGCCTAGCCGAAGTTGCATGGCAAGAACAGCTTTGTTATTTTGGATGGAACGTTCTTAGTTAATGTGGCATGAGTATAGGGGTCAGTGTGGAATGTGAATAGGGGCACTGATAAAAGATGCCGATACAAGAATTGACTAGAGGTCCATGGGACGAGGAACACTACTATGGAAGGAGTCATGGTTCTATGCACCATATAAAATGCCTCACATTAGAAAATAAGTTTAATGAGCTTCATGAAGGCACTAAATTGCAATAATGTCAGATTGTAGGGTACACACCTGTTACACATAGATCAGAGCAGATTTAGCTCAAGGGCATTTCTTGTTTAATGCTTCTCCTCTTGAAATAATAAGATGGTCAAGTGGTGATACTCTTGGGGGAATGGTTCTCACTGTAATGTAAAGAGATGCATTAGAATAGGGAGAGTTGATACTTAACAATACAAGAATTAGATGAGTCTACAACAGTAACAACAGCTTCAGTTACTTAAACAGGGGTGAGTAGACTTTCACATGGGTCTACTCAGAAAATTGGAGGATGTAAGCAGGGTTTGGCGCATTTTCACTTGAAGTAATCTAAGTTTAATCCAGATCCATAATGAGTAGCAGATTTTAGAATTAGGATTCCTTGAAGCATTTGCCGTCCTAAAGCAAGAGACTATCCTTTCTGCTCACACAGCCCTTGATCTGACACACGTATTATCCATATACAAACAAAGGATACTCCAACATCCAACCATGTTTCAGGCACAGCTCTTAAAGAGTTACAGAAAAACAAGTTTGGTGATTTAGAGGAAGTTAGACCAGAAAGAATTAAGATGGAAGAATAAGGATGTCTTTGTCCATAATTCTGTCCAGAAAATGGTGGGATCCTGGAACCTTTGTAGAAATTGTATAATTCTTTCTTGGGTAACAGGTGAGCCATCTCAATCAATGTCTGTGTCAATGATAACCTTTGTCCCAAAGCCGGGGAGAGATCACACATCATACATGCCTAGAGCACTACTCAATATTGATACTAAAAAATGTCAAACATTTTGATTAAGTTTTAGGAGAAACTACAACCTACATCATAGATCCTGAAAAGCTGGGCTTTGTATGCGTCTTGCATATCAGGCGTGGTGAAAGAGACCTGTTGTGTGGTTCTTGCTGGAAGCCCAAAAGTCTTACGGACCTGATTTAGCTGTTGTTTCAAAAGATGGCCCTAATCAAAGTGGTTCTAATGAGTCAGCGGATCAATGCATCCACTCCAGGAATCTGTGTTTGGTGTCATGGCCCCAGAACCGAATACCAGCAGGCCTACTTTGCCTTTCATCCTTCTAAGATCAATTAAAAAAGTACCATTGAGTTGAGTAACAATATACATCTTTATCCAGCCCCAGTGGTGAACATGTGCTTTACAAACACTATGTGCATGGATCTTGGTGAACCGTACTGCACCCAGGGCGAAGATGCTGATGGATGATAACCTTTCAAGCAAAGGTCTGTTAAAGAAGGCTACAAACCAGAGATGCCCTCTCTCACCACTGCTCATCACAATGGTGGCAGAGCTCCAGCAGTCAACATATGGACCAATGGCGATTTTAAAGGTATTGAAGTAGGCATGATCTAACATATGGTTAATATGTTTGTGCATAACACTGCCCTGATTCTGGAATATTCGCAGAGATCCCCTCCTACATTACTTTGAGAATCTGGAAAAATTGATTTAAAATAAATCTGGAATGTTATATCTAAATCTCTGTCTTAGAGTAGGAAGGGTTGCTGCTCTTCCATGGCAAACAGAAAAGTCCATAGCCTAAAGAAAAGTCTGTGGCCCAAAGAGAAGGTGATGTACTAGAGGGTATAACCAAGTACACTGCACCATTTCTGCCCATCCACATGACCCAAACTTATATCTGGAAACGGACGCAGCTGCCTTCAACTGTTGAATAAAAGGGAATGCAGAATGATCCAAGACATGTGTACAGGGAGAAATGTAAAAGTAGAGATTTCAACCTACTTAATTGATAAACAATGATAATCTATGAATTGTGTTATCAGGTCATGAGTCCTCATGCAAGAGCAGTGGCATCCAGGGACCTAACTGTATTTGAGAACCTACAGGTGCAGTTTGTTGACTCTAAAGGTATTCTATACCTTATATATAATAAACAAGGTGATGGAAGTAATGCCTTAATCAATCTCAGCTTGTGGAGATCACTCTGGGCAGATTCCAGTCCATAGCTTTTCACACTCACTGCCACTCAAAGCAGAGAGCAACTGTATGCAAATCAGTCTTGGTCCTGATCCAATAGGAATAATACAGCTCGAATTGTGTGATCCGTGCTACCCCTCTCTCTTATTTAACCCCTTCGCTGCTGCGGACATTCCGCTGCAGCGCTGGGGGGGGCAGGGGGGCAGCGCGGCGGGCCTGTGCTCATGACGGAGCCGCTCCGTCATGAGCCACAGTTGAGCTGTGCTCATGACGGAACGGTTCCGTCATGACTCTGCCCATTTGCGTTGTCCCCTCGCACAGGCGGGGAAACAGCGCCGCGCAGGCGGAGCGGCCGCCAACAGGATTGTCATGACGGAACCGTTCCGTCATGAGCACACGCCAACCGTGGCTCATGACGGAACGGTTCCGTCATGAGCAGGGAAGGGGTTAAACTATTTACTAATCTAGTTGTTTAAACTGACCTATGATCTGAATTGCGTTCGTTTCACTCCTGCGTAAATGGTTCAGCAATGTATTGACAGGTCAGTGGCCCCCATAACATGTTCCCCATTGTAGCATAGCTTTTGGATTATGCAGTGTGTTGGATAAGGTAATTTATTACATTTAATTGAAGAAATTGTCATCCCAGATTTTGTTTGGAATCACATTCTCATATGTGAAAAAGCATGTTACCTGTGAATAATTTTGAATGCAGAGTTTATCTTTAACTCACACATTTTGAAGGAGGTTGAATTCTTCTTTTTTCAGTTATGACATGTGAAAGGCATGTTCCCTTTTATCAATTTGAGTCACCTAAGATAATTGTTGTCATTGTAATCACTCCTAATAGGTATCATGTTAAAGCCCTCTTGAAGGGGCAGCCCCGCATACCCATTAGCTATATCTCAACACGATCAGAAAGTGAATGCATGTTGGATCCTTAAGATGAAAATGTTTGAACACATTTCACAAGAAATTCAGCTTCCACACTGGCTCACTGGCTCAAAAATATAGAATTTTGAGATACTCGGACTGGCCTTTCTGTGTTGTATGGCCTAGTACCAAGTTGTTTCAGGGGAAAACATTCCTCCATATACTCTTGGAACATCTAATTCAAGCTCCCAAGTCCAAATTCCAGAGGAAGTGAGATAAAAGATTTGAAGTAGTGTAGCCCACTTTGCTTGACAATCATACATCTAAATAAGCTTCCTTCCCTTCTGAAAGTGGAAAAAATTGCAAGTCCAACCGGCGTATTAGGAGTTTCACTACTACCACCACCTCTCTCTTCCACTGCCTCACTTTGGTTTTAAATGTGTCATCATTGCCTTTGTAAAGCACCTCAAGATCATCAGGTGACAAAAAGACAGCTCATGTCCTTCCATGCTCGCCCAACAGACATGCACAGTTTGTGTGTTTAGAACACGGCTCTCCAGTGCTCGTTATGAGAGAACGGGACCGCGATTAAAACCTTCCACACTTTAGCAGAGTTCTGCATGTGAGGACTCCTTCACCAAAGGCAGGGCTAGCATCATGCTAAACAGTGTGACTGATAGCGAGGTATCAAATAATGTGCTGTGGCGTCACTCTTCCTGTACCACTGAGATGGGTTTCCAAGCCATGGAAATGGAAACAGGATCACAGCTGGAGCATCAGAGCCTGAGGAACTCGTGAAGCGGCCAGAGGCGGACCAATGGAGCTGACCAGTCACAAGTAAGTTAAAAATGATAAGTGCATCAAACACAAACCTCTTGTTCCTAATTTCAGAGTTGCTAGAAGTCAACTGACTTACAGCAAGAACGAAGGCAATATGTTTTTAGAGGCTTGCATAAAGTTAAGTAATCGCTGATTGTACATTATGTAATCGTAAGCGTGTTCCACGATACCGGACCAAAATCTCTAGGTAATCACCTTCCTTTCTGGGCCTATTAAGTGTAGGTACATGCATCTGTAGTTAAGATGAGGACGTCAAAAGTATTATATGCAGTAAACATTGTTGTACATAAAGAGCCAGTACCCCGAACTGTCCAGTGGATGAGTCATTGAATCCTCTGATTAACTGAAAGCCAAAAGAGGGAACAGGATCCTATGCTGATTTACAACACTCACCACATAAGTTAGAAGTGGTTGTAGTTTCTTCAGGTTATGGTTTGGAAGACAAAGGTGTAAACCATAGTCTGATGGGCGTGTGTGTGAATGTGCATACACAATTGTGTTACCCTGAGAGAGTGTGTGTGTGTTTGTGTCCATGCACGAACTGGCCCTCGCATGTCGGAGGTCATTCTTGTTATATTGAGGGCATACTTGCTATGATGCTATATTCTGGCCCTAATATAATCATGGCTTTTCTTGACATATTGTGGACATCCGTGGCATGATGGGTCCCACCACTAGTAAACACCCGTCTCTGGCATATTCATGGCAATTCTTGGTATATTGTGGTCATCAATGACATGATGGTACCCACTTCCTACCCTTAGTATAATGTTGTCCCTGATGTAATGGTGGCAACTCTTGAAAGACTATGATTTTCTATGGCTTAAGGATGCCCACACTTGGGGATGCGGCCCTGGCATAATGATGGTAAATATTGGCCTATAGTAGGCATTCATGGTTTAGCCAGTTCCCATTCCTAGTATAATGATGAACCTAGAATAAGTATGGTAATCATTGGCAAACTGTGGGTATACATGGCAGGATGGTGCCCACCGCTGTCACAATGCTGACCCTAGGATAATGTTAGTTATTTCATTTCTATTCTGAGCATCCATGGTGAGATAATGCATTTCTGGTCGTGGTATAATGACAGTAATATGGCCTGGTCATGTTGACATTATGGCCTAATGTTAATGTTGGCAACAGTGGGCATGATGATGCTTACCCTTGGAATAATGCTAACTAAAGCATAATGACAATATTTATCGACATATTGTGTGAATCCATGCCATGAAATGGTTATACTGGGGCATACATGGCAGAATCTTTCCACATTGGAGAGTAGTACTTGATAAAACTGGCAAATGTATGCCTGGGCACCAAAAACATATTTACATACATCAGAAGCAGGTATTTGTTAGCACAATTGCGATTGTTGCATGAAAACAGTACACTTTTTTTTATAAAGTAATTGATTTATGTTTCCAAAACGAAATGCTTGAATTTGACTTTAAAAGTTGCATATAAGAAATTGGAGTATTAGTTGAAGGGTGGGGGTGAGAATCCATCTAAAAAATACTCACAATTCTTTTCAGGCTGAATCACTAGGGTCACTAAATAAGTCTGTGATCAACCCTCTAGTAGCTTAGCACAGAGCAGTCAAGCTTAACTTAAAGGCAATGTGTAAAGTATTTATGCATCACTCAAACAGTAATAACATGAAAACACAAGAAAAGAAAAAAGGTAAAACCAATTTAGAATAATTGATAATATTATAATAAGTAAAAATGTCACCATCCAGTCCTTCCATCCACTCATTCATCCATCCATTTACCCTTTCACTCACTGATCCATCTTTTCACTCACTCGCTCACTCATTCATCTATCCTTTCTCTCATCATCGCTCCATCTAGTCACCCATCCATACTTTTGCTCATCCATCCAACCTTTCATTCATCCATCCATCCCTTCACTCCATCCATCCATCCACCCTTTCACCCAGCCATCATCCTTTTACTCATCCATCCACCCTTGACCTATCATCCATTGATCAATTCATTTACCCTTTCACTCATCCATCCATCCTTTCACTTACCAATCCATCCACCCTTTCACTCATTTGTATAGCCATTCACCTTTTCTCTCATCCATCCACCCACCCTTTCACTCTTCTATCCATTCGTTCACTCATCCATCCTGTCACTCATCCATCCAGCCATTCTTTCACTCATCCATCCATCTACCCTTTCACTCAGTCCATCCCCATCCATCCACTCATTGATCCATCCATTTACCCTTTCACTTACTGAACCATCCTTTCACTCACTCACTTATCCATTCCTCCTTTCTTTCATCATCCATCCATCCACTCTTCCAGTCATCCATCCAACCATCCATCCTTTCTCCTTTTCACTCATCCATCCTTACATCATTTCACTCATTCATCCATGCATCTAGCCATCCAGTTTTTCACTCACCAATCCATCCACCATTTCACTCACACATCCATTCATCCATTTACCCTTTCACCCATCCATACATCCTTTCACTCACTCATCCATCCGTCCCTTCACCCTGTCACTCACCCATCTGTCCACCCTTTCATTCAGCCATCCATCTATCCACCGTTTCTCTCATTCATCAATCCTTTCACCCATCCATCCTTACATCAGCGTGTTGTAGACTTGTTCGAGGAGAAAATGCTTAGCTGGGACCACCAGAACAAAATGTGTGCCACATTGTTCCATGTGCCATTTTAATTTAGAAACTGTATGGAAAGTCCATTCAACAGGTATCTTGTGTTACTTTTTGCATGAAAGAGAGTACCTCTGTTAAAACTTTCCCACAGGAGACCACTAAGTGTGAATTGGATAGTACACATTGTATGCATAATTATTGCGAAGCATATATGAGGGAGAAATAAGGCAATTTCGTCCAGTGCTTTTCAGATTCCTCTTGGAAGAGGGAGAGGAGCAATAAAAACATACACAAATCTCGGCAGATGAAGGCTAATAATTAATGCAAAAGGGTATCAAATCTCTAGTAAAATTGTACATTAGATACCAGAGCTTATTTTAGTCATCACTTACACACTTCATTAGCTACATGGTTAGGTAGCCCCCTCACTTGCACTCATTTATACGGCACCCTCAGATCTAATAGATCTCCAGCAAAGAGCCCCCAGGCCTGTCAGGCATTGCAGCGCCGGCCTGACAAGAAGCGCCCAATGATGAAGTATGACAAACTAACGGGTGCGTGAGGGCACCAAGATCTGACCTTCAGGTCTTCCTGCGACAGGACTATTAGCCGATCGGGTCCACCCCCTGTGGCCACCTTTGGCAAAGGAGGAACTAACCCTTTCCTAATACTCATTCAACTACCCCCCGGGTAGGAGCTTGGGTTTAGGACCTCGTACAAACATTTTTGCTCTCCCCCCCGTTGATTTTGAGAATGCTGGTACTGGCACAATGGAGGTAATTCTTGGCATAAAGGTGGACAACCTGGCATATGGGAGGGTGACAACCATGTCAAACTGCTGGCCCTGACATACTGACTTCGACATCCTGAGGTAATTTTTGACATAAGGCCACCTACAGTGTAAGGAAGGCATATTTCCAAAACTCTGACACTGTATATTCCATGTCATTTTTGGGGGTACCCATGAAATTAGGGGGCACACATAACAAAATGCTGCCCCCGGAGATATGAGGGTCATTTTTGACATATAGGGGCACCCACCCCACAATTAGAAAAAAATGGGATCAATTCCTGGGGAAAGTCAAGTTTCATTGGCTTGGCACACCATGAAAAGATTTGAATATTTACTGTGTGCCCTTTTAGTACCTGTGACATTTTAGCAAATTTATGTGGAAATTGTACTTTAATATTATCGATTCCACCCCATCCTTTACAAATTGTTTCGGGGGAAGAAGCCCCCTGAAAGAGTTCTTGCTTACTGGCTTTGCTAGCTCACTACAATTCAGGCCAAGTATTATGCCCGAGAACATTCAAAGATAAACTCAGCACTATAACATGGGTAGTGTCTTAAATAGACTCTTGCCAGTCTTATACTAATCATGCAGTTGTAATGGAACTTCAGCGATGTCAATTGCTGTGATTTTAGGGTTATGTGACATGCCTTTCCGGAAAAATCAGGGTCAAGGGTCATATGATGTTACTTCCTGTGATGGCAAACCCCTTCGATGCTGCGCAGATTCCGCCGCTGTGCTGACGGAATCTTGCGCGGGTGTGCTCATGACGGAATGGTTCCGTCATGAGCACAGCTCAACCGTGGGTCATGACGGAACCATTCCGTCATGAGCACCGAAGGGGTTAAGATGAAAGAGTATGTGATGTCATTTACGCTACTCGTGACATTTTGGTGAATCGATACCCATGGCAAAGTCTTGGTGTATGCATAGTGGCGCTAATCTTTGCCATAAGGGAGGACAGCCATGCCATATGATGGCAAAAGGCATAAAAATTACAAAACAACATAGAGGAAGTAATTTTGACATATGGGTCACCACTGGTACGTGGATGGCAGAGGTAATTACTGGCATAAGGTGGCACCCATGACAAAATACTGGCCCTGGCTCACTGTAGATGATCACTGACATTTCGCGTGTGGGGGCACACATAGATGTTTTTTTTAAATGGGGTGAGCTTCCTGGGAGTGTCAGATTTAGCGAGACACCATAAAAGTACTTGAATATTTAGAGTTACTTTTCTCTGCTTTTGTTTTTTTTACCCGATTTATATGAAAATGCTGCTGTATGACCCCATCTTTTTTTCAAAACGTTCCTGAGGGAAGAGCACCCACATACCCTCCTAGATGAAGTTGAGTTCCCCTGCTTTGCTCGCTCGCTGAAATTTTGGACAAGGATTAAGCATCCCCACTTCAAACATTAGCACTGGACACTTGCCTGAATGACGCATTCACGGTACCAGAGGCCAGGTTCACAGAGGCAGCGCAAGCTCCTCACTGTGTCTGTCCGAGTACCCTAAGATCCCTACAGTCCCCATGTTCCTTCAAGGTAACTCACATTGTCTGTCCCAGCGCCCTAAGATCCCTACAGTCCCCATGTTCCCCAAGGTAACGCATATTGTCTGCCCCACTGCCCTAAGATCCCTACAGTCCCCATGTTCCCCAAGGTAACTCACATTGTCTGCCCCACTGCCCTAAGATCCCTGCAGTCCCCATGTTCCCCAAGGTAACTCACATCGTCTGTCCCACTGCCCTAAGATCCCTACAGTTCCCACGTTCCCCCAAGGTAACTCACATTGTCTGTCCCACAGCCCTAAGATCCCTACAGTTCCCATGTTCCCCCAAGGTAACTCACATTGTCTGTCCGAGTGCCCTAAGATCCCTACAGTTCCAATGTTTGCCCAAGGTAACTCACATTGTCTGTCCCACAGCCCTAAGATCCCTACAGTTCCCATGTTCCCCCAAGGTAACTCACATTGTCTGTCCCAGCGCCCTAAGATCCCTACAGTCCCCATGTTTGCCCAAGGTAACTCACATTGTCTGTCCCAGTACCCTAAGATCCCTACTGTTCCCATGTTCCACCAAGGTAACTCACATTGTCTGTCCCACTGCCCTAAGATCCCTACAGTTCCCATGTTCCCCCAAGGTAACTCACATTGTCTGTCCCACTGCCCTAAGATCCCTACAGTTCCCATGTTCCCCCAGGGTAACTCACATTGCCTGTCCCACTGCCCTAAGATCCCTAAAGTTCCCATGTTCCCCCAAGGTAACTGACATTGTCTGTCCCACTGCCCTAAGATCCCTACAGTTCCCGTTGTTCCCGCCGGGTAACTCACATTGTCTTTCCCACTGCCCTAAGATCCCTACAGTCCCCATGTTCCCCCAAGGTAACTCACATTGTCTGTCCCAGCGCCCTAAGATCCCTACAGTTCCCATGTTCCCCCAAGGTAACTCACATTATCTGCCCCAGCGCCCTAAGATCCCTACAGTCCCCATGTTCCCCAAGGTAAGGCACATTGTCTGCCCCACTGCCCTAAGATCCCTACAGTCCCCATGTTCCCCAAGGTAACTCACATTGTCTGCCCCACTGCCCTAAGATCCCTACAGTCCCCATGTTCCCCAAGGTAACGCACATTGTCTGCCCCACTGCCCTAAGATCCCTACAGTCCCCATGTTCCCCAAGGTAACTCACATTGTCTGTCCCACTGCCCTAAGATCCCTACAGTTCCCACGTTCCCCCAAGGTAACTGACATTGTCTGTCCCACTGCCCTAAGATCCCTACAGTCCCCATGTTCCCCAAGGTAACGCATATTGTCTGCCCCAATGCCCTAAGATCCCTACAGTCCCCATGTTCCCCAAGGTAACTCACATTGTCTGCCCCACTGCCCTAAGATCCCTGCAGTCCCCATGTTCCCCAAGGTAACTCACATCGTCTGTCCCACTGCCCTAAGATCCCTACAGTTCCCACGATCCCCCAAGGTAACTCACATTGTCTGTCCCACAGCCCTAAGATCCCTACAGTTCCCATGTTCCCCCAAGGTAACTCACATTGTCTGTCCGAGTGCCCTAAGATCCCTACAGTTCCAATGTTTGCCCAAGGTAACTCACATTGTCTGTACCACAGCCCTAAGATCCCTACAGTTCCCATGTTCCCCTAAGGTAACTCACATTGTCTGTCCGAGTGCCCTAAGATCCCTACAGTTCCCATGTTCCCCCAAGGTAACTCACATTGTCTGTCCCAGCGCCCTAAGATCCCTACAGTCCCCATGTTTTCCCAAGGTAACTCACATTGTCTGTCCCAGTACCCTAAGATCCCTACTGTTCCCATGTTCCACCAAGGTAACTCACATTGTCTGTCCCGCTGCCCTAAGATCCCTACAGTTCCCATGTTCCCCCAAGGTAACTCACATTGTCTGTCCCACTGCCCTAAGATCCCTACAGTTCCCATGTTCCCCCAGGGTAACTCACATTGACTGTCCCACTGCCCTAAGATCCCTACAGTTCCCATGTTCCCCCAAGGTAACTGACATTGTCTGTCCCACTGCCCTAAGATCCCTACAGTTCCCATGTTCCCCGCGGGTAACTCACATTGTCTTTCCCACTGCCCTAAGATCCCTACAGTCCCCATGTTCCCCCAAGGTAACTCACATTGTCTGCCCCAGCGCCCTAAGATCCCTACAGTCCCCATGTTCCCCAAGGTAACGCACATTGTCTGCCCCACTGCCCTAAGATCCCTACAGTCTCCATGTTCCCCCAAGGTAACTCACATTGTCTGTCCCACTGCCCTAAGATCCCTACAGTTCCCACGTTCCCCCAAGGTAACTGACATTGTCTGCCCCACTGCCCTAAGATCCCTACAGTCCCCATGTTCCCCCAAGGTAACTCACATTGTCTGTCCCAGCGCCCTAAGATCCCTACAGTTCCCATGTTCCCCCAAGGTAACTCACATTATCTGCCCCAGCGCCCTAAGATCCCTACAGTCCCCATGTTCCCCAAGGTAAGGCACATTGTCTGCCCCACTGCCCTAAGATCCCTACAGTCCCCATGTTCCCCAAGGTAACTCACATTGTCTGCCCCACTGCCCTAAGATCCCTACATTCCCCATGTTCCCCAAGGTAACTCACATTGTCTGCCCCACTGCCCTAAGATCCCTACAGTCCCCATGTTTCACAAGGTAACTCAGATTGTCTGCCCCAGCGCCCTAAGATCCCTACAGTCCCCATGTTTCCCAAGGTAACTCACATTGTCTGTCCGAGTGCCCTAAGATCCCTACAGTCCCCATGTTCCCCAAGGTACACTGTAGGCCTTTTTGCCTCAAATTACCTCACACTCTCTGCTCCGGTGCCCATTGCTTTCCCACACTCTATGTCTCGCTGCACAAAACTCTTCAGGGATTCGTGCTAAGCCTTTCTGACTGCTTAGATGGTCTATGTCCGTACCTCAGTCCCGTCCAGAGGGATGACAAGTCACTTTAAATAAGATGGCCAAGGACGGAGTGTCAGAAGCCTCTACATTTCCTCACTTGCTCACTCCACCACGAAATCAGGTATTTTGGCATCTTAGGCAAGGTACTTGTTTCGATCTAAATCACTTTTTGGCTTCCACGTAGCAGCAGCCCTGGTCCTAGTCAACGTGACCTTCCAAAATGGGGCTCTAGAGTTGACTGCATGTGTGGCTCATGCAGAGGTCCTGCATGAACATCCATTTTCCATACCCCCCCTACTGCCCCCAGGCTGAGAAAGACTGCCTGAGTACACCACACAAATGGAATATTGCGATGGCCCTGCTCTGACTTCTCACTATTTCTTACAAATATGTTCCTTGTTTTAATGCTAGCTAGGCCACACTGCTTTATCCCAGTACTTTTCCAAACCCTGGCACGAGGACAGCTCCTCGTCAGCTGCAAACAGTTACATGTGCACCATGTGCTCCGCGTGGGGCACATTTGACTGTTTTCACATGGCAAATTAATTATAAAGCGAATTGGCACGCACGTGGGGCCTAAACATTGCACAGAGCGGCTCTCGACGCTGCCGGCGCTCTTTGAACTTTTCCCTTTTTGCAATCCTTTGCAATGTTTTCCAGCAGCCCAGGGAACAGCTGTGACCGCACACCGGGCGTGTCTGACAGCTGCGTGTCCTAAGTGACAAATTGTAGGGCATGTTTTCCAGAACATTTCGATGGTTGTGCTGCTTAAATTCCTTTACTAAGTGTATGAATTAAAAAGAAAACACTGTTACCTACTCGCGGTGTCTACTCGCTGAAATACACAACAGGATGTGGTAGGGAATGGATGGATAGATGGGCGGATTACATTTTAATATACAGCTTGCACGACATATAATATGCTACACAGCATTTGTGCTTTCCGTTGTTCCAATGAAAGTCTTCACAGCCTAAAATTTAAACAAGTAACAGAGAATCGTTTTCAGCAATTCTAGGGAATGCCCAGGGCTTTACCTAAAATGAAAGAACTGAGGGGTAGAGGGTCTCTAAAAGTGATGAGGCTTATTGTCATATGTCCTGTTTTCCCTATGTTAGCATGAGCATGGTGCAGTCTTTGCTTTGCGCACGTTACTACATACACTTATTTTGCTTTGTGCCACTCTACATTTTCACACAGAACTCACAGTTATTTTTGTGCTCTGTAATTTCCTTGGATTTAGTCTGAACACAGTGGACAATGTCAAACAACAATGCCTCTTGTTATTCTGTTTTGGTCAGGCTCTAGCACACAGACAAAACACACACATGCACAGGGCACGAGTCGGGGGTACATCCGGGTACACGGGGTCCACCCAGTCTTTTCACAGGGTGGATGCCATCCCCCCTGCTTGGGCCTCACATAAATATGTTGAACTTGTCCCAGTGTAATTTTGAAACACCGGGACACGTTCATCAGCTCCTGCACATTGTCTGCTTGATTCCCAGCAGCAAAGTGCAGGCAGCAATGGGGCTTTTTCCCGCCTCCAGCTGGGCAGTGATAAAGACAGAAGTTAAGGGGCCATAAGGCCTCCTTTTGATCCAGTATGGGACTGGAGGGGTCCTGGAACCTCACACATGCAAATGTACTGGCAAGAAAGCAAAAGCACACAGCTTATCTCTTCACAGGTACTTAAGAGATACTTGCTTTTTACTATGTTGTAAATAAGTTCAAAACCAAAGGGGATGATGGACGGAGTGTTGAACATTGCAAGCACTCACCCCCAGTCAACTGAGCTGGGTTTAATCCATCATCATTCTTTAGCTCACTCCGCCACCCCAGTTCAGACATGACCATATGCAAATCAGTCTGGACCTGGGCCTCATGCCTCATGGCCATGTTTGAACTGGGGTGGCGGAGTGAGCTAAAGAATGATGATGGATTAAACCCAGATCAGTTGACTGGGGGTGAGTGCTTGCATTGTTCAACACTCTGTCCATCATCCCCTTTGGTTTTGCTTTGTTCGCCCTAAGTTGGTAGGGTATGCCCAGATGTGGGTCCCTTGCTCACTTTGCCACTGGATTCAAGCTAGCCTGGCTGATGACGGGTGATTAGCCAGAAACCGGTCCCAGGATGCTTGTTTCCGGTCCAGGGAAGACATGGCTTGGCAGTTCGGGCTGGACTGTTCCCATGCGGCACAGGGTCAGACTGATTTGCATATGGCCATGTCTGAACTGGCGTGGCGGAGTGAGCTAAAGAATGATGATTGATTAAACCCAGATCAGTTGACTGTGGGTGAGTGCTTGCAATGTTCAACACTCCGTCCGTAATCCCCTTTGGTTTTGCTTTGTTCGCCCTAAATTGGTAGGGTATGCCCAGACACGGGTCCCTTGCTCACTTTGCCGCTGGATTCAAGCTAGCCTGGCTGATGACGGCTGATTAGCCAGAAACCGGTCCCAGGATGCTTGTTTCCGGTCCAGGGAAGACATGGCTTGGCAGTTTGGGATGGACTGTTCCCATGAGGCACAGGGTCAGTCTGATTTGCATTTGGCCATGTCTGAACTGGGGTGGCAGAGTGAGCTAAAGAATGATGATTGATTAAACCCAGATCAGTTGACTGGGGGTGAGTGCTTGCAATGTTCAACACTCCGTCCATCATCCCCTTTGGTTTTGCGAAAATATGTGCATGCACGGTGAGAATGTCAGATGGGTTAGTCTGTCTCAGTATTTACAAAAATAACAATTTAAATAGCACTTTTTTATTTCTTTTATAGCGCTACTCATCCCAATGTGGAGTGTTAGAGCGCTTTACATAAAATACACATTATCCATTCCAAATAAATCATGTAAGTGTGTAAATTAATGCACAAGATGTGTTACATGAGAAAGTCAAGGTTAGAAGGTGTAAGAGTTAGATACACTTCATAGCTCACTGTGGTCTACTAGAAGGATTACAATTTATTAATTGCAAGTAACAAAAGGATCTCTGTGTTCATAGCAGTAATCCACTTACCTATCTACATAAAATGAAAATCTGTGATCTGCATGTTACATGATACGCTTTGCAGGAGACTACTTTAAAAAAATATATATTTTATTGCATTTTCAGTTGGCATATGTTATAGCATACACATATCAGAGCATAACTTCCAGTGAGGTCACTTCCTGTGATGCCACGTGGAATGTCACACGTCATGACGTCATGTGTTTAGATAGCAGGCGTCATGATGTCACTTGCATACTGCCTGACTTGGTCAGTCCCCCCTCTTCTTTTTTTAGGACTTGTGCCCTGCACATGCAGCTGTTGTTTGGGAACACAAACTCTTTGTTATATAGGTATGCACAGACAGGCAAATACACAGACGAGATTTCGACTTCACCTGAGATGTAGAACCTTCATCTGTGCGTACTAAGGTACGGGGACTGCTGCAAACAACCAGAGATCTTTTGATATATAATCACTTTGCTTCTGTAGAAGGGGAAAGGGGTTAGTTCACCCTGTCTTATATGATGACAGCTTCCTTTATGATTTATGGATTACTTACTATGCTAACTGTATTTGTGTTAGGCATCTTCTTTCGTATTGTGACACGTATACCCCATACTAGAAAACAACAATTAAAATAAATATTTAAAACTTTTCTCGTGCCTCTGTCAGATCTTATTTTGGATAAATAAGAGTGTGAGAGAGAAAGCGTGTGTCCTGTCACCGCAATTCCTGGAAGGGTCGGGAGTGTTGTGTTCTGGGGTGTCTAATCACTTGTTTTCTCTGTGAGTGAGTAGGAGGGCAAGTGAGACACTATAGCTAGTTAGTTCCGGACTCATGGGTACTAAGGTGGTAGGATAACTCAGTCCCTGCCTACTAAGCTTGTATGGTCCCAAGCATAGTTCTGTGATTTTGCAGAATCCCTGCAACAACATATAATTAAGGGCCTGACGTAAACATGTAAACTACATTTCTGTGATTCCCATAGTGTGCCAACCAACCGGTACTTTGGTGCCTTTCTGTGTTTTCTGCTATTGTATCTAATTATATGACACAACTGACATACACCTAAAACCAACCATGCCTATTGGCTTTATCATTTATTGTTAGCTGTCTAAGATAAATGAGTAATACAAATGCTTTTGTTGTAAATAATATTTAAAATGTTTCAATTGAGAAGTGACACTGTGGGTTAAACATAACTGAGGCCTGTGGAAGGGGTTGTGGTCTTCAAGAGGATTTCAATCACCCCTGCTATGTTCGTTCACTCTATGTTAGACATGTATGCTGTTTTTCTATTTCTCTATACATTTCTTTCCACAGCTCCTCAATTTGCATATGTTATACCTCATCTCTTTCCTCTTCAGAACCCTCTTCTTGCATCTCCTTCACTTCGGCACCCTCAAACACACAACACATCTACTCATCAGTAAGTACAGCATTTTCTTTCACTGTCTCTCAGTCAATATTTCGATGACTGTGAACCTGCTTCACAAAAACATTTGCACAGAATCACAATTCCACCTGGAATCCATGGCCACTGATCTGTGCATTCTGCAGAGAGGGCAAGGATTGGATAACCATGTATTCTGAACAACTTTTTGGCCCGCTGACTGTCACTCTGAAACATTCTCACTGCTCAGTGAGGGAACGCACAATTATGGAGCACCTCCCCCTGCAGAATGTGATGAGGGTCATCTGAGTCTTCTATATATCTAAAATATTAATTAGCTTTGAGCTTAAAAGGGCCCCCAGAAGTTTTGGGGTGACCCTGAAGCGCTGCCCCCTAACCGTGCTGAAGGGGCTGCAAGGGATGCCTTGAGCCTCATCCTCAGATCTCTCAATCGTGGCCTGTTATAAACACATGAAGGGGACTCAGTTCAAAGTATGCACTACACAAAAGTAATATGCTACACGGGGAAAAAATACAAAACAACAACATCCTAGAAATAACTAATACTTTTAGGCAATTCAAGATTAAGCAAAACAGGTGAAATATAAACAGGAAATAAATCACTGACATGAATTGCCTTAATGTTTTCTTCATCTGTTGTTCAGAAATCAATCAGTGTCTTTACCAGTAAAAGTAAGGATAATGAAATAGGGCCCGATAGGGGCCCATTTTGATTACCACTGGGACTGAGACCATGAGGGACTCACTTAAAGCCTTGGGATTGCCCGAAAGTTCTCTATTTTGGTGTGGACGTGGTGTGAAGAAGTTGTTAAGGACCTTTAGTCTCAGCTAGAGCATGTATACGTAATAACCATAGCAACACACACTAATAATCATAACAGTAATATTAATAATAATATGATGATTATTATAGTACATATAGAAACTGATTGCCTATTTGTGCTTAAGTGATATATGTTTTATAACCCAATTGAATGATATGCCTGTTAGCAGGATAAAAAACATAAATTGCTGAATCACTCTTTTCCATTTTGATCTGGTAACTTGGAGGTTGCCTATAAATCCAAAAGCAAGCTGGTCACTGCACAATAATACACTATACCTAATGGAAACAAAAAACATTTCAAAGTGCCAAGAATAAAGACAACAACATCAAAATATAAATATCCCATAAAGCGCAGTTCGTTATCAGAAATCCACACCCTGATTATTACTCATGTTTTCAGGAAAGATTACAGAAAAAATCTTATTTACCTTTATCTAAAGAAACATTGGATCCAAGATCATTCAGATGGCACAAGGAAGAAAGTTCCACAAATGGGGTTGGGGGGAGCAGAATAGATAGCCCTGGCCCAGTATGTTGCCCACCTAAGCTTTACTTGGTATCCCCTGACTAACCTCAGTCTCCTTGCAATTCACATCTTCTGCTCAATATATACTGGCTTCTTAAGATTTTTCAAAGAGTAACACTTCTTTCAAGTTGTAAGTTTACAACATTTTCCCAAATTCAAACATGGATTTTCAGCCTAGGTTGTCATTGTGAGTGGATTCCACTGGCGAGGTACAATAACTATTGGAGCTGTGTCACCAGAGTGAGTTCCAATGATTTGTGTTAACTATACAGATAGTTATGGCTTCCCTCATGGGCCAATTTTCGTTAAGAGCTATCAGGATCCTTCTTAAGCCCCACCCTCTTCAACATCCACATGGTCCCGCTTGCAGCCATCATCAAAAGCCACAGACTCAACATCCAGCTGATCCTCTCTCTCACAGACAAACCCACAGCTGCCAAGAGCAACTTCCAGAATGGGATGAAGGCAGTCGCCACCTGGATGAAAGACAGCGCCTCAAGCTCAATTTAGACAAGACCAAAGTCTTCATCTTGTGCTCCATCCCGTCTGCCTGGGACAACTCCTGGTGACCCGCAGTGCTCCGGATCCCCCACATCCATAGACCATGCACGATACTTCTGCATCATCCTGAACTCCTTGTCCTCGATCATCTGCCAAATCAACGCCATCTCATCCTCCTGCTTCTATATGCTCAGCCTGCTTCTTAAGATCTTCAAGTGGATCCCCACTGAGTCCAGGAAAGCAGTCAACCATGCGCTCGTCAGCAGCAGACGACAACAGCAACGCAGTCCACAGCAGCATCACCCAGAAACTCCTGAAAAAACTGCAGAACATCCAGAATGCCAATGCCAGACTCAACCTGAACATCCCATGCCGCAGCCAAATTACCGGCCACCTGAGGGACCTTCACTGGCTTCTTAGCAACAAAATATTTACAATCAAGCTCCTCACGCATGCCTACAAAGCCCTCCATAATGCTGGGCCTGCAGACCTCAACCACCGCTTCTCCTTCTACACTTCCACTAGATGTCTCCGCCCCACCCAACTGGCCCTGGCCACCATTCAACGGATCTGCAAGACCATGGCTGGAGGAATATGCTTCTGCTACCTTGCTGCGAAGACCTGGAATCCTTGCCTCTGCACCTCAGGGAATCACCATCACTGCTGCAATTCAGGAGGACCTCAAGATCTAGCTCTTTGACTGAACCAGTGACCCACTCTCCTCTCTCTTTGCAGCTTTAAAAGAAACTTGATTGATCGATTTGTTGCATGTTGGGGACATGGCCCAGATACAACCGGCGCAGTTGCCTGAAAGATAGCTCCAGCCTGGCCCGCTAGTCATCCCGGCACATCCTTTGGCAGACAGCACCCCAAGGCATCCCTGGGGCTGTGCCAACCCCCCCCCCCCCTCCGGGACTCCTGCCAAGCCGGAGTGCTGTGGAAACATACAGTGACGTGCAGAGCACATCCAGTCGACTCTGATCCAGTGTTTTGAAAATGGTGGCACCCACGGACACTGAGTGTGACCCACAGTGTCAGCGCCAGTGAACAGGTGAGCCCTCTGCCCACAAAAGAGAAATCTCCGGCAGATTTTAAAGGTGTTATTAATGAGTCTTTAGTCCACTCAGGTGATCCTGGTGTATCCCAAATAGGCGCCATAGTGCTGTAATAGCTAATTTTTAACAGCTTTCTGATTTTACACCAAGTATCGGCAAAGTCCCTTAAGGATTTTAGTCGAATTTTCTTTAAAAAACGTGGATCTCCAAATTTATATAGAAGAGCGTAATCAGCTTCTTTTGGGTCTTGCAGCATTTCCTTAAACATCCTGTCTATATCTGAGAGATTGGGCTCGTTCATCAGCATTTTGCCTGTTTTCATTAAGAAAACCCATGCGTAAATAATTATATCAGGCGCACTTAAACCTCCCTTGTTCTTCCTTCTCCGAAGTTTCTTCCAGGATATTCTAATACCCTTGGAAGCCCATATAAATGAATTCATTACGCTGAATTTTCCTCAGACTTTCTTCTCTAAAGGCTAGTGGTATATTCTGAAATAGAAAAATCAGTTTGGGTAACAGCATCATTTTTATTAGATTAACCCTTCCGATTAATGTTAAAGGTAAATAAGCCCAGCTTTTTAAAGATTCAGAGATTTCTTTTTCTATTTTGCATAAATTTGTCTTGGGTATATCATTAATATCCTGAGTAATTTTTATTCCTAGATATCTGATTTCTCTTTTTAATTGAACAGAGCTAACTGTAGAGTTCCAAGCCATACACTCCGTCTTTGACTGATTAATCTCATACCCCTAGATATTACCAAATTATTGAGCTAGGCAGTATATTATAAAGACTCATTAATAACACCTTTAAAATCTGCTGGAGTAAATTGCCCGGCCCAACTTATTCCAGAAGGTTGTCTGTTACCCTGGGAAGATCTTAGGTCTATAACGGACAGTCAATTATCCAAATTTAAATACATACAAATAAAAAGCTGGTCCCAGGAGGTTGCTGTTCCGGTGGGCTTTACAAATGAGCTAGAGAATGCTTTGAGAACTGGACAACGGAACAAGAAAGAACTGGCAAAACTGTACTGGCTTCTGATAGATCTGGCAGATGGCAACTTTATTCTTCCATCACAACTGTGGGGCGAATGCCTGCCGGATGTCAGCACGGAAGATATATGGCTAGTATCTTTTGATTTATTATACTCTACAGTCCAACCTGCCAACTTAAGGAGAAATCATCTTTTTTCTCTTCACAGAGTATACTGGTCTCCTTTTAAGTTGTCGAAGTTTGCAAAGGGTGATACTCCATGATGCCCTAAATGTCGGAAGGATAAAGCTAGTGATGAGCATATGTTTATAAGCTGCCCCGAATTACAGCAATTTTAGGGTTCTGTAATAAAAGGCATGGAAGACATATTTGGGTTTGATATTCAGGTGAGCACTTCTTTAATCTTCTTTGGTATTCTCCCGAATAATGAATTGCTACCATTGGATAATAATAAGCTCTGCTTTTATCTTATCTTGTTAGCACGTAGAGAAATTTGTAAATGTTGGATAAAATGTACCCCTCCGACTTTTTATCAAATATGTTATGAAACTGTATATTGCCACAAAAAAAGAAAAAAGAGGGCCTTTTGGACACCATGCATAGATTGGTTAGGCAGTCCTTAATTTCAGGGGTATGTTTGTCCTATGATTATGCCTCTACATGGAATTACTTCACCACTCGGGTCAGTTCCTGGGCCGTATAGATAGAAGAACGGAATGGACCAATCACGAGCGGTTCTGTGTAAAGTGCAAACCATTAACATCAGAGCTCACGTGCTCGATCTGTCTCTGTAGAGACTTAATGGCGTATGAGGACTAAAATTTTTTTAAAAATAAAATAAAAAATAAAAGAGAAATCTCACCACGGTGGAAGACGGCACCTCCCTCCCCCAATGCAAAATAACCATAAAGTGCGCCACTCGTACTATCGAAGTTCAGACGACAGGCAAGAGACTCTTGGGGACAATGGCACAGGACTTTGGTGACCGATTGGGTGGCGGTGCCTGCACTGAGCAGTACGGCGGGCCATCAGTAGAGGGTGAACTGAGGACATTCACCCCACGCAAGGCGGGGCAATAAGGTCGCATAACAGTGCGTCCACCACAAGGGGATACCAATTGACAGCAACCATCCAGTCTACCGACATCTGGTAAGTGGATTCCTGCTTTGTATTCAATGCTCCTTGAGTGCTACCTCCAGTACTAAGAGCCCATCCAGGCGTCCTTCTTTTGGAGACCCATACTCATCTTAGATGTGTGTTGGGCACATGAAGTAAGCCTCTGATACAATGGTTCATTTCACAGCCTGCACTTAACCTAAGGGAATCACGGTGATGGTCCGTCACAGAACTGGTGGCCTACCTCGCATCCCATATGGACCGTGTGATGCCTGACTGCTGGACCTGCTAAACATTAAGTGCCAAGATCACAGTGGGCACAGAGAGCACTGTTACCTACCTAAAACTTGACTTGGGCACATTGGACTATTGGTGGAGGTCGACTGCAGGATCTGGTGGCGGCCACCCAATTGTGGCCACTGGCGGTGTGCCGGCTGTAAGGGCATTGCTTCTGTGAACAAAGAGGCTGCAGTGTGACTTTAGGACACTTTGGGGGACAGAACAGTGATCATCTACCGGAAGGTGAGGTAGCACATGGAGTTTGGTGACCCATTGCAATGTGGAGTATGGCAGAGAATCTTGGCCGGTCTTGGACCCCCCTGTGAAAGATGACGATGAAGCTCAAACTTTCTAGAGCGCCCTGCCCTCAGGCTGGGCTGGAGCCTGTGCCCTGGGACGGGAGTCCAGAATCTGGACCCTATGCCATAAACCAACAGGAAGACATGATGGATGAACATTCGGGACAATTTTAAATGATATTGCAAGCTATATTAGACACTAAGAGTATGCTGGGGTTGAAGATAGGCGCTGTGTTTATAGGCATGGGCTTGCTACTGTGAGGATCTGTGTACTAAAAGATATTGCTGTGGGCGCTTATCATGGAGTACACTCACAGATACCATCTTGGATCCAGTCAAAATGATTTACTCAACCTTAGCTCAACCCTGGGTAGAAGTCGCTGCGAGCAGTAAGGCTTGGCAAAGGGACTTTGTGTGAAGCATTTTACAGCGCCAAACAATGGAATAAGAGAGTCACACAACAAATAAAGAGACATATCAACACTTTGTACTAATAGAGCATAAGTTTATGACTTTTTAAAGTCCTTGATCATCAAAATCCACCGGAGGGTTCCAGAGATACAGATTTGTAAAGTAATAAATATGTTTTAATGCTACCGCAAACAAGCATTGGTCAACAAAAACTTTGCAAACTTTTGAAAAGTTTAAAACAGTTAGTTTGGCAACTCCAACCCGGGTTGGGTGACCAGTTCTGACAGGACAGATGTTTAGGAGTCTCTTGGGTTTTGCAAGAATTATGGAGACCGTCCAATTGTAAACGCCCGCCCCTCTTTAGGAAGGTCGATCCTACTCAGCTCAGCCTCGCGCTTGATATCTCTCGGCCCATCTTTGGCACAGGCTTGGAGGTCAATGTCACCCAATTCGCGGATTGGATCACAGCTTCAGTGGCTTCGGTGTCGGCAGCAGGGCTGCCAAGACTGAGCAGAGATGCCCCTTCTAAGCCATGGTTTACTCCCACGCTGCGGAGTCTTAAGCACATCTGTAAAGTTGCGGAGAGGACTTGGCGATCCGGTGGATATCAGCACCATGACAAAGTGATTCTTAGATCCAAACAAAAACTCTATTATAGAGCGATAGGGGAGGCCAAGGGTCTGTATTACGCAGCCCGTATTGAGCTTGCCAATAACAACGGTAAGGAGATTTTCGCCATAGTGCAGAGTTTCCTAGCTCCAAGTGCTCAGGTGGCAGTTGCCCCTGTCTCGGAAACCTGGTGCAACACTTTGGCATCTTTTTTTAAGGATAAAATTATTAGCATCCAGGAGACATTTCAGCCTTCGAAGAGGTCTGCCAGTCCTGAGCGGGTTTCTTCCCTGCCGATCTCTAGCTTTTCTGAGTTCTGCCCGATTGACTTGACAGGCTCCCATAGAATTCTTAAACCCCTCAAGTCTGGCTCGCCGAATGACCCGTGCGCTGCTAGATTGCTCTCGGACGTGGCAGATACCATCAACGTAGAGGTTAATCTCCTGGTTAATCATTCATTAAGGGATGCGCATGTGCCCATGGCATGGAAACATGCTTTAATTTTGCCACTTCTCAAAAAATCATCCCTTGATCCCTTGCTCCCAGAAAACTATCGTCCCATCTCGCTTCTGCCTAGTTTGGCCAAAGTTTGCGAGAAGGCGGTCACGTTCCAACTGACTAATTTTGTCGAGGGAGCAGGTGTGCTTCATCCGGCGCAATCTGGATTCCGTGCCTCCTACAGTACCGAATCTGCCCTGTTGGAGGTGTCCGAGTCGATTCGGGAGTGTTTGGATGCCGGCGGGAGAGCGGCACTGATACTGCTTGATCTCTCGGCGGCGTTCGACACGGTGCCTCATGCCATGCTCCTCGACCGCCTCGCGGATATTGGAGTTTCTGGGAATGCTCTGCTCTGGATCAGTTCCTTTTTGGAGGGAAGGATGCAGCAGGTTTGGCTCCCTCCGTGTGCCTCGGTCCCCTTGAGGGTTACCACGGGGGTTCCACAGGGGTCGTCACTTAGCCCTCT
This sequence comes from Triturus cristatus, assembly GCF_964204655.1. Taxonomy (NCBI): domain Eukaryota; kingdom Metazoa; phylum Chordata; class Amphibia; order Caudata; family Salamandridae; genus Triturus; species Triturus cristatus. The sequence goes on from NC_140580.1 coordinate 696,680,584, forward strand.
GCTATTTAACATCTATATGACTCCGCTGATTTTCTTGGCGGAGTCTCTGGGGGCTAAAGTGATGGCCTACGCGGATGACACCCAACTGCTGTTCACCTGGAATAAAGAAGACGACTCGGTGGTTAGATCTCATCAGTGTCTGTCCTCCGTCTTTCAGTGGTTTGCCAATGCTCAGCTGAAATGCAATGAGGCAAAGTCGGAGGTCCTGTTGTTCGGCCTTTTCTCTCCTGAGTTTAGAGTAAGACTCTGGCCCTCGGACTTTCCATGCCCCCCAGTGATTAACGGGGCCGTTAAAAATCTCGGCGTCTGGTTCGATGAGAATCTGAACTTTGCTTTGCATGTAAAAAAACTTGCTGGCACATGTTTTGGGCTACTGAGGAGTCTGAAGAAGTTTCTTCCTTTGCTGCCATACAGGGACAGAGAGACGGTGGTGCGTGCACTGGTTCTCTCCCGCCTGAATTACGCTAATGCCCTCCTGGTGGGCAGCCCGGGCTACCTTGTAAAGAAATTGCAGGTGGTCCAAAATTCGGCAGCCAGACTTCTAGGCGGCCTCCTCCCCTGGCATAGTGCTCGGGCTCAACTTCGGTCACTTCATTGGCTTCCCGTGGAATCACGCCTCCAATTCAAAATGCTGTCTATAGTGCAACAGGCCCTTTATGGTCTTGGCCCCAAGTATCTGCAGGATAGATTCTCCTTTTATATTCCTAGGAGACAGTTGAGGTCGTCCTCTTTGCTGCTGATGCAGACCCCACATTTAAGCATCAACGGCTGGGGGGCAACTCGTTTGCCCGTAGAGCCTGCCTCGCCTGGAACTCTCTTCCCCTGACTTTGAGGTCTATCTGTGATCCTCGTCTGTTTAGAAAGTCCTTGAAGACTCTGCTGTTTTGAGGGACATCTGTTTTTTTGGCCGTTTTTCTGTTGATAGCGCCGGGACACTTCCGAGTAGCTGCGCGCTGAATAAATCAAATAACATAACATAACATAACATATGGATACTTTGGACAGTTATTTGGCCACCCGAGCATTTTTTAAGACAGTCCCAAACTTTACAAGATGACCGCCATAGACCTCAATAGAGTGCTCCTGATGCTGAGGGATGCAGGCAAAGGATGCTCAAAGGATGTTCCAGATGCTGTGCGGTCAATGGAGATGAAGTGCTATTGATCCCTCAGTCCACGGGTGAGTTGAGTCTAATATTAACTACAGCACTTGGGGTCCCACAATGTTCTCTTTGTGACAGTCGAAGTCCAGCTGCGGCTGGGCATTCATTCTTGTGACACAGAGGTCACCAAGAATCTCCTTGGTGGGGGCTAGTGTCCCTTGGGTGAAATGTATCAGGTCACAGATAGCACTCCAGAGTCTGGCAGACACCAGTGCAAGTTTTGGCTATCTTGGCTTTGCGCCTCAGTGTGTCTGGCGATTGAGAGCGGCACAGCAACTGCAGTGGCTACCACTTTTCCATCTTGGGCACTTTCAGCTCTTTGTCCTTGGAGCTGTCTCCAGGTGACCAGCCAACTGTTCCTTGGAGTCACTGCAGTTGGTGAGAAGGAAAAACAACTTTTTCTCAGGTCAGGAGCCACAGGTACAGTCCCAATCATGCTAGCCCAAAAGTGCAGCAGGTGCAATCTTTTCGACGTTGCAACCTCTCTGTGTGAAGGTAAAATGCAGCAGGGCCGCCATTATTCTGTCCTTTCCTCTCTTCCAAAGTAAATTGAGGGTCACGGTGCCAGGGGTGCCCTACTAATCCCAGGAAGAGGAGTTGGCCTAACGGCGAGGGCGCTCGGCCTCGGACCTGGGGAACTGGGTTCGGTAATGACGCTGAACATCCTGTGATTCTGGGCAAATCACTTAATCTCCCCCTGCCTAACAAAAAATTAATGTGTGTCCTCATATAACGTAACTGGTGCTATGTAAAGCTCTCTGATACCCGATTCGGATTCGGGTCAAGTTTGCTCTATATAAAAATCTGCACAAAAAAAAGGAAAGTGCTCTGAGGGGACCACGTGGGCCCTAGCCAATGGGCTACTGGGTCACCTCCTCTCCAGTGATGACGTTCTCGGGATGTGTGGCATCTGGCTATCCCACAGTGCCCTGTTCTTGCCCCCTTCCAAAATGGCATGACATTTTCTTGGTAGCCAGGAGCAGGGTAGAACACCCCAGAGGTGTGGCTACCAGTGGGCTACATGCCACAGGAAAACCAGTTTAAACACAGGTTTACCTTCTTTGGCTCTGTCTCCAAATTGTCTGCAGGAACAAAATGCATCCTGCTCAGGGATGTTGTCACAAGCAGCCCTTCAAATGCAGCTTCACCTATAAAGCCTGCCTTTTGGATAACACCCTGGGTGGCCAACTGCCTTTGTTCCTGAGCTTGGGAGTCGTTCACACTTCTTCCCTGTTGGTCAGAAACCTGTCTAAGCGCCAGTGCCTTTGTGAGGCCACTGGACTGGCTGGATTGCAGAGTGGGCAACTTTAAAAAAAATGTTTATCTTTAATAATGACTTTAAATCTGATCTGGGAATCTGGTCGGATTCAATGCCTCAATTAATTTTATACCTTACTTGACCTGGTTAGGCAGTCCAATTCAGATGTTTGCTTGGTTGGGATGCTAGCCGGTAGCATTGTGTTAGCCTATGGGGCACCTATCCATTTCAAGGCAAACCAGCAATTTGGAAGGGTTGCTGCTAAGACATATTAAAAATAATATGTTCTACTTAATATTATACAGTTCCCTGCCCTAGGGCTCCACGGGCCTTCTTTAAGGGAGATGTACATATACCACTAAGGTAAGTGGTGGATTTGCCATTAGGTGTGATGGTAAAGTCAAACTAGTAGAGGAAAACCCTGCCCTTTCAGTTTGCAGTGGCAGGGCTGGGGTCCATTTTGTCTCTTTCAAATGCAGGATGACACAAACAGTGCTGCAGCCCTGGGTGAGCATTCTGATGTTCATGCCCTTGGTACCCTGGAAACCATATACTAGGGACTTAAAAGTAAGTCAGTCCTTGCCAATTTGGAGTATCCAATTAAACACACCTTTTGTAATGGGTCGGAACACTGGCACTGAGGCCTGTACAGCAGGCCTAAGAGCAGTTTGTCCGTCTGCAGTGCAACTAGTGCTCATGTAAAGCGCTCTGATACCTCTGGTCGATTTTGCACCACATAAACTCCCCCCCAAAAAACCCTGCAGCTTATAGTCCAAATGGGCCAAAAAAGTGGGGTGAAACTCTGCACAAAAGCTTTTTTCCATTCAGGTATGAACTGATCACTGGAAGCTGCTGGACAGGGTGGATTATGCAGAATCTGCTATCACCTCGGTGCACCTCACAGTGCAGGAGCTCCAATCTTACCTACGAGACAAGCAAATTGACGTCCCTGCTCTGTAGCGGAGGGTGGAGGAGGCAGAGGGCCGAGCACATTAGAACATCGTTCACATTCTGAGCTTCCTGGAGCACTTGGAGGAGCCCAGTGTGGAACTCTTCCTGTCCCAATGGTTGGAGTCCACGGTTCTTGTCCATTTAATGGGTGCACCACATCCCAGGCCACCTCCACCACTGGGGCCCCCCACTGTGCCCCATGATACTACGCCTCTTGAACTTTAGAGCCAAGAATCTGCTCTTTCAGCCTTTCAGGCCTAAGGGCCCCTCGCAATTTGAAGCCACTACCATCACTGCTTAACCAGACTTTACCATGGGTGCATTGTCGCCGTAACTTTTTTGCTTTGTTTAAATGGCAACTTCGGAACCTCGGACTGAAATACACACTCCTTTCCTGGAGAGGCTCAAGCTCATCGAGGTTGCCAACACCCAATTTTTCTTGTCCCCTGAGGATGTTTGGGCATGGCTGCATGTGAAAGCGATGGCGACGACACCACCGGTTCTCCCCCATCGGAGGGCCGGCTGACCCTGAGACTGAATTGCCATCATTCTCGGAGACACCGCAATCGTCCTTCCACCGCCCAGGCCACCAGGGAACAAGCACAGGTGGTGGCACAGATAATGCACCAGAACCCTAATTCATTTTCTGTCTTATAGGTGAATCAAGTCAAGTCAAGTCAGAGGAACTTGTTAAGCGCACATATCACAAAGAGGTCTCATGGTGAATCACACCGCCACACTGACTCAGACACTAATGAAACGGGAGGCCACCTGGGACCAGATCTTACACTTGCCTGGTGGATGATCTGCTGTAATGACTCTGAGCTCCCGGACTGGTAAGGCCCCTGTAGAGAGGCTGGGCATGCTATACAATGTGAGCTACTTGGGGTATGAGGGGTGAGAGAGGTTTAGGGTGTAGGCCGGCTACCCCATCGATCATGAAGGGTCCGATGACTTTTGCTTTTGCAGTGATTATGATGTTTATTTGTTGTCTGGATACCATTGGTGCCCTGGCAGGGAGGGTGGGAAGGGGTTTGTTTGCATGGGTTTCCTAGTTTTGGGAGCTATTCACGTACACCATATTGGATAAGTTTGTCACCGCAACACACACTTCCCTGTGGAATATTGGGTAAGGGACTGACTAACACTTGTATAAAATATGGCGCTCCCGTAATTTGACACTGCAATACAATATGCTGAAATGGAATGTGAGGGACTTGGCCACTCCTATCAAGAGACACAGGGATCAGTCCTATTTCAAGTGGGGCCACATACATATAGCTTACTTACAAGAAACCCACATGACAGCGTCAGAATTACACAAACTTCACATGAAATGGAGAAGCCAGGAATATGCGATGACGAAGTCGGCTTGTGCATGGGGGTTTTGAGCTGGATCATGCCGAGGGTCCCGTTTGAGGTGGTATTGCATAGAGTAGACTCGGAGAGCCGGTATGTAGTAGTGGAGGGCCACTTAGATGCAGGGGCGTAACACAGGCCCCCGCATCCCCCAAGCATGGGGCCCCTCAGCACAGTACTCAGGGCTGAGCGCTCCAGGTAAATCCGGAGCAGGGGTCCCTCTGTGTACATTGCTAGGGGGCCCTTAAACTTTCGTTACGCAAGTTCTTAGATGGTGCACCCTTGCACTGCTGACCATTTATGTTCCAAACGCTGAGCATTCAGTGCTCCTAGGCGGCCTCACCCCAAGCCCTCCTTCGCGAACCCCATGTCAAAGCTATCTGGGGGCACTTCAACCGTGCCCCAGATATTGACCGAGATCGCTACAACCCGCACTTGGCTCTGCACTTCCGCAACTGGCTGATTGATGGTAGATTGCATGGACTTTGGCGACTACACCACCCGGAAAATAGCGAGTAATCTTTTTACTTCCCAGTGCACAGCCTACACACAAGACTAGAACTGTTTCTCTGTACAGCAGCGAATGAGCCCATGGCTATCCACTTTGAATATTTAGCATGAACTCTCTCCAAGCATTGTCCGCTTCTATTGATGCTGTGTTGAGTGAGGGTTCGACTCTGCATCCCTATGTGGAGGCTGCAAACAGATGCACTTTGTGATGCCTCTTTCCGCGATGCACTGGCGACAAACATCACACAATAGTTAACTTCGAACTCGAGATCCAATACTCATAGGGCAATGGAGTTGGACACCCATAAGGTGGTTGTACGGGGATATTGTATCGCTACGACTTGGGGGCGGTCAGGCAAACATTATATAGATAGCTTAATGTGAAGGAAGAGTAAAGGCGCCAACTTGAGGTGCAACTGCTGCTTGATGCTGTTGAAGCCGACCTGCTTCGCCGGTTGCATGAGGAGCATAGGAACACTGAGGCGCAACTCAGGAAACGAGACTACAAGCATTACTTGGCCCATTTGCACACTGAGGGAGACAGGGCGGGGAGGCTCCTGGCATGGTTGGTCAAGTAGGACCGCCCAAGCTCTCTGATAGGAGCCTTGAGATCAGACGGGGCACACAGTCTTAAAACTCAGATTGAAATCATTAATGCCTTTGTTACTTACTATCGTGCCATGTCTTTGGACACCACTGCTCCCTCCACGAACGAGCTGAAGCATTTCTTCTGGGGGATCCCCGATACCTCGCCTGGAACCACTTCAAAGAGCAGTTCTCTCGGCCCCCCTGCAGACTGAGGAGATACAGCTGGCCATAACACGAATTGCCCGTGCTTAAACCCTGGGTACGGATGGCCTCCCATTAGAGTACTATCTCCCCAGCTACTCCAGATGTACAACAAGGCATGGGATAGGGGCAGATTACTGGACTCCTTGAGGGAAGACCTCATAGTGGTGCTCACCAAGCCGGGCTGGGGCCCCCTGGATGTCCCGTTCTACTGACTGCTGTCGTTATTAAAACTCAACTATAAAATACTGGGTAAGGTTCTGGTGAACTGGCTGTTGCTCGTCATTGCACTGCTCGTTCGTGCAGATCAGAAGGGGTTCATACCGGGCCGTAATACCTTTCTTAATATTCACCGGCTCATTGGTTTGCTGGGGCCCCCCTGGCTGGAACTGATGTCACTGTAACAGTCTCAGGAGACATCGAGAAGGTTTTTGACACATCGGGATGGGGATATCTGTTCATGCCCATGGAGGCGATGAGTTTTGGCCAGCGTTACTTAAGGTGGCTTTGTGCATTATATGCCCAACCAGTGGTGCAGGTGAAGACAGTTGATATCCGACAGCTTCGACATACAAAGGGGCACTTGAAAGGGATGCACTCTGTCCCCAATGATCTTAGCCTTATCCATGGAGCTGCTGGCCTCTACATTGCACTTGCGAGCGCACTCATAGGGTACAGAGATGCAAAGGGTATGCCACATGATTTCCCTTTATGTCAGTGGTGCCCTTGCATGCCTATGTGACGTTGGGGCTTTGCTGCCGGACCTTATGGATGTTCTAGATGATTTTGGGGTGATGTCAGGCCTCAGAGTAAACCGGCCGGCCATATCTTGCCTGTTCCCCCTTTGTCAGATTCCAGAACAAGATAGAGGTGAACTGCCTATTTCAAGGCTGATGTGGCAGTTCACCAAGTTTACATACCTGGGCATAAGGGTGAATCACACTGATTCTGATCTCCTCGATGGAAATGTAGGCATTGCTTTGTCCTCCATATGGGGATCCCCGTCATTCTGGACATCGCTACCTCTGTCCCCTGTGGACATAGTGGCAATCTCTAAGATGCTTATTCTACCCCGCCTATTGCAGTTTGTTTATGGCGCTGCTCATTAGGCTTCCCAATCACTTTTTTGCGGAACTCAACAAGCTCCTTGTGAAATTGTTACGATTTCCTGGCAGACTGCGTTCTCTAGGCTTTTCAGGCATAGCCAACAGGGCTGGCTTGGGGCCCCTAATTATGAACTCTACTGCACTCTAGTTCAGCCCTCTCACCTGCTGTGCCAACTGCAGATTGCCCGCTATTGCTGGCTGCTGCGTGTCAATGGTAGGGCAACCTCACCAGCATAGTCCCCATTAATTCCTTTATGACAGTCAGGGCTGCTCCAGGGGGGTCGTCCATTACTATGAGGTCCAGAGCTGGAGGGAAGCTGGGCTGACACATGCGAGGGATTGTTTTTAAAGAGGGGTTGGTCTCTCCTTCCAGGACCTCAGGAATTCCCGGGGCATCACCGTTGGACACTTTCTGAACATAATAGGCAATATATGGGGCAGTTCCCTCACACAGGGTCTAGTTGATCCTCCCACGGTGCCCCCACTTCACACAGCCCTCACACATGGGGGTGCGCGCAGGCTCATAACTGACTTTTAAATGGCCTTACTAACACACATGGGCAGATTTACATACCCCTTGCACCACTTTTGCGTCATTTTTAACATGAAAAGTGACGCAAAAGTGGCGCAAGGGGTTTGTAAATAAGCCCCACAGTTGTTAGCAGGACAATCGGGCTTGCGACCACTGGTCACGAGACTTACAACCGCTACTGTCACGTAAACAATGGGATCAGTCCCTGAGCCAGGTCCCACGTGTCACACAATCCACGCTTCAACTTCGCACAATGTAATTATATACATATACATCAGACATATCTAACACTCCGTTGGATTGATCACGTGCCCAGCCACTTCATCAACCTGTCCAATGTGTGGGACGATGGATGCTGGCTTTAATCATATGGTATGGGAATGCCCAGTGCTAGCACACACTCGGGCAGAGACTGTTGGGATGAACTCCGCAGTAGTTGACACAACACTCCCGATCACACCTGAGTGTTGCCTTCCAGGCCTACGTACAAGGGCTAAAGGGGACAAATATCTGTAGAGATTTGTTGACTTAACAATTGCATTTTTCAAAGGCCTAATTGCCATGTCCTGGAAATCACAGGCCTTCCCCAAAAAGCTGTGCTGGCTACGGGCACTGCTTAAATGGGCGTATGCGGAGGAGATGTCCCTGTGGAAGCTCGCAGACAGGGGAGTGACAGGACAGGGAGCATGGTCTGGAACACATATTTCAGGAACCTGGAGGAGAGGGATGATCTGCACCACAGAGACGTTTTAATGGTCAAAGTGGGCTCTGGCCCAGGGCCCCAGCCTTTCAGGGGGCCCCCTGACAGAGCCAGCTCTGTTCTGCAGAGTCTTGCCCTGATGAACTTTAATGATTCTTGAATAGATTAAATATAATTTCCCTTTAATGTTTGTGTACCTGTGTGATATGTGACAGTCTCATGCAACATCCATAATAAACATTATTTTAAGACAAAACAGCATCTCACATATGAGTAATGGGAGAGTTATCAGAGATTATTTACAGTGATATTAGTGAGTTGCTGCTGTGTTACAATATTGAAAACACACATCACTATCCCCGAATATTAGATGTGAACATATTTAGAACGTGGGCGAATGAACTTGTGCACTGTCAGTGACAGCCCCAACACGTGCAGGTTACAGCGGTGGGGCCGTGTAAGGGGGGATTTCGAAGGATGATGCAGAGGGAAAATGAAATAAAGAATACATTTTCCCAACGCATCGTCCCTCGAAATCCCCCCTTACACGGCCCCACCGCTCCACCCTGTTACCTGCACGGACATCGGCTAGTCTGGCCAAAGAGGGCATGAAAGAGCTGAAATAGGATCGTAAATCCGAAGCTGTTCTGAACAGGGCCCTCCAAAATACGTTTGGCCCCGGCCCCCAAAATTCTTAAAACGTCCCTGACCCCACATGATTGCATAATATTCGGACATTTGATCGGGTTAGTAGGCAAGGATGGATCTTTTGATGATACAGTAAATAACTTTTCTGATTGTTGCGCCCTCTGGTCTGGGGGCCTATGTTTTGTTGTCATGCTTTTCTATGTAACTGTTTATTTTCAAGCCCGGTTTGGGCTTGGAGATTTATTTTATGTATGTGGCTCGCTCTTTTATTTTTGTTTGATATGCCTTAACTTTGTATATAATAAAAACATGTAAAAAAAAAAATAAGAAAAAGGGCTATTTATTGCATACAAAAGTGAGTTATTGAATGAACAGTGATTTATGGGCACCTAAGAGGTATTTTATAATGAAATATATTGTGGTAATCGGTGCAATTGATTCACAGTTTGGGAGATGCTATTTGACCAATGTTTATGGTCAATATATCTCATGTTCTAATTGTGTTGGAACTAAGACGACTGATTCTGGGATGCAAGGCCTATGCGCCAACACTTCCGAATAATAAACATGCTTTCGCTTCTATAGAACATTTGATAACAGTAAGGGTTTCTGGATGCAGCTCATAGGTGTATCTTCAAACTTGATGGTGCTCAGAGCATCAGCACAGGGGCCATGGAGTGAAACAGCAGACATGAATACCACTCAACTTTATAACTTGAGTGGCTACTTAAATCCAGCAGGAATTCCCACCCAGAGGTCCCTCACTTCTCATGTACCCAAGCACTCTCATGCACTCAAAATTCAATCAGGAGAAACCAAAGGATCCAGTAATTACATACTACACATGTTTAGAAGGGAAATCCGGTAGGCCTATCACTCAGTAGAGTATAGAACTCTCTTGGTGAGCAACATCAAAATCATTTTAAAGTACTTGTCAGGATACTTGTGACAAGGGTTTCTTGCACAAGAAAACATACTGGTTCTACTATAATGTTAAAATGAGGAATATGATACCACATGGGCAGAGCATGAATCACGTTTCCTCGTGCAATCCATTATAGCACCTTTGTTCTACCAATATAGATCCGCTGTTGGAAATTGTGGAAATGTAGTTTTCCAGTTGTTGCCAATTTAACCATTCAAAAACATTAATGTGCAACTGCTATCTTGCTTGTTAGGCCATTGACCCAATGTCAAGGTAGCAGTAATGTCAAATGGATTGTTGTGTCTGTTGTCACATTTTCTTGTTATTCTTTCAGTTTTGTTTTGTTGTTGTGCCTTTGGCTATGTGTTTAAAGATCATCTTGTTTTTGTACTTTGTTTCCTGAGGGTTTAGATGTTTTCCAGTGAATAAGCTAAATAATAACAGTTTGCGATCCATGGTGTAACACTTTCACCCAATTGAGCGACTGTGCATCAATTTGTGAAACTGCCACCCAATAAGGGAAGCTTTATACTAGGCTGTGGAACTCACACTCTTTAAGTGAGTCTGTGTGACTACATTGCAGACTGTGTGTGAGACTTGATTGGGGACGTGGGCAAGTATGATGACCAACTAGCCGCTCCTTACAGAGCTCCTGCCGGCGAAAACGACATCCTGACTTAGGTTCCATCTAAGGGTGAGACTGCCCCCACCTACCTGGGATCAAGTACCGAGCAGAGGGGCTTATGTTTGAGGTGCTGAGGGCCATTAAGTGCACCCTAGAGAGCAAGATTGTGCCGAGACTGACAGATCGTGCCAGACCATGAGGGACAAGGTACTTCAGGTGAGGTTTGTTGTCCTTGGACGCACTGGAAAGGCAGCCTTGGCCCAGCTAGGCAGGTGAGCAACAGGGCCTGGACTGGGCCTGAGGACATCGTTCATTGGAGCAGGGTGCTGGGATGGTGGTAGGAGACGTCACAGGTCTGCTGAGAGGCGCGCACTGAGAGCGACCGGTCTGCGAGTGACTGGCGGCCCGGCCTAGCAGAAACACATGGATGCGTGGGCCGCCACCGCTTTCCCCTGCAGTTGCTCAGATCTCCAGTGGATGTTATTGGGGGGCTTGCCATTCCTGCGGCCCTCTGGGGCAATGGAGTCGTGATTGTTGCGCCTCCTGGTAGGCCTGATCGACACTGGGGCCTGTTGAGTGGCTCATAGCATGGCCAACATGAGCATTACTGGTGGCGGGGCTGGGCCGAAAAAACAAGGGGGACCTTCTCCTATGGTGGCCCTGGAAAGCAGTGAACGTTGTTTGGGGACGCAGTGAGCCTGCGACATACAGAGGAGCCAAGTATGGAAGCGTGTTTGCGGTCCTTCTCCGGCGGGCCTAATTAACTTTGTGTAAGGCTGTGTTGCACAGAATGCCGGTCCCTGGGTTCCTGAACTGAATAGAGGAGAAGTGGTGGCCCTGAAAGCCTGGATTACTGGACGCAGGCTGGGGGTGTTCTACAGAGAACATGACCCTTTGATACCCCTGAGAAGGAATGGCCCCATCCGCAGTGAGAATGTCAACCAATATTGGGATTGTGGTTGTGTTAGTCACCAACATTGCGAAGTACAAGACAGCCAAATCAGCCCAGACCAATAACATTGTGACTTACACAAACACTATGCACTCGGAGGGCAATGGCAGGGAGGAAGTAACAAAAGACCTGGGGGATCGTGGAGGAGGGCCAGCGGAATCTGCCCCAACACTTACAGACTTGATAACGTCAATAAAGGGCTTCCAGGATGATGTGGTCACTAAGATAGACTCGGTCGCAATCAAGGTCAATCTGTTGCGTCTTGACTTGCGAAAGATGGCGTATCGTGTAACCACGGCGGAGGAGAATGTGGGGTTCCTGCAGTAATAAGTGCGTACACTGCGTAACACAGTGTCAACCCTGCAAAAACTGATGGCCCAGCTGAATGAATGGATGGAGGATTGCAAGGATCAATACTGAAGAAATAATTTAAGGTTCATAGTGATCCCAGAGAGGTCAGAGGGGCAATCGGTGTAACTGTTCTTAGAGTCTTAGAGTACTGCATGGCTAATACCCCACTTCCCAAAAGGCTGGCAAATTCTTCACAACTGAGTATGCCCACCAGGTGCTGGTCCCCTGCCGAAGCCTGGGACTCCGCCAAGAGCCCTTATCACATGGCTGTGTCATTTTAGGGACTGTGATGCTATTCTACCATACACCCGAGTTCATGACACCCTGCAGTTTGAAGGGAAACCTATTTCAATATTCCTGGATTACACACAAAAGGCTCAAACCAATGAAAAACGTTCCTAGATGTCAAGAGGTGTATGAGGGACCTTAACCTGAAATATAGCCTGATGTTCCCGGCGAAGCTGCTCGTCCTGCTTTTGGGGAGGGACTGTTCTTTTTCACCCCAGAGGAGGCAAACAACTGGTTGGATACCGTGGCCTGGCTACACACAGACACTCACTCTCCAATACAGCCACTCACACGCCAATTCACTTAACCAAACACACACTCAAAACACCCAGTCACTCACCCATACACCCACTTATACACCCAGTCACTCACTCATACAACCATTCTGACACCCACTCACTCACCCATTCATGCCCTCACACACCCACTCACTCACACATACAGCCACTCACACACCTACAAAGGCAGTCATGCATTCATTCACTCACTCACCGATATATCCTCTCATTCAACTTCTCACTCACTCATACAGACACTTACTCACACACTCATACTGCCACTTACACACACACTATCTCACTCATACAGCTACTCATACACCCACTCATTCAGTCCTAAACTCACTCATACACTCACTCACTCACACACTAATACAGGCACTCAGCCACTAATACACTTAGTCTCAGACTTACACAGCCACTTCTCTTTATATGTACACAAACATACAGTTTATATCTTTTTAACCATGAAACACGGTTCTGTCAAGAACCCTTTTTCTTCTTTTTTGTGTGTGTATTTTTCCTTAAACAAAATGGTAAGAAGGGGAGAATAAAAGTCTAACCACAAATGAAAATCTGTGAAAATGCAGGAGTGAATAAAAAAAAATTAGAAGGTGTGTTTCTTTGTTGTCTCCAGAATAACTTTGATATACTGCTCACCAGCCGTGAGAGTAGTTCTCCAGTCTAGACAATATGTGCCAAAACACCTTAATTCAGGAGAAATTTCTAGGCGTCGTCTCTCTACTTCTGTTGGCACTCTCTGTCCGGGAGCAGGTGGTGCAGGCCTAGAGGTAGCTGGTCTATCTCCAGCTCTCCCCTTCTGTGCCCTCTTGAGATCCGTCCTGTGATAGGTTGAAAGGGGGGTACAGCACACTTGTTGCACCATATGAATACTTTTTGACAATACCCCTTGAAGGGGTCTTATCACATAAGCTGCATTTGGCAAATGTTACTGCTGCATTGGATTCCTCTGATGAAATTGTAAAGAAATTCCATGCAATGCTTTAATTTGTATGGGCTGGTCCTTCATCGCCAGAGTCTTCTTAATGCAGCTCTTCCTCCTGCTCCTCTGCTTGCTGTGACACCTGGTCTTGGTTCCAGCCTGTTGTTGCCATTTTGATTTTAGAAAATGACAAAAAGCAATATCCTGAGAAAAGTTCTGCATAAACAGCACAGCACACCTCCAAGAAACAAGCAAAAACCCACTTGGAAAAAGAAATAGGTGGGACTTGCTATACAGGTTAATGAAAAGTGTGCACTCCAATCATATCTCTTTATTTCCAGGTCACATGGTCTTCACAATTACTGATGTCATTGCGAAGATCGACGTCATCATGATGACGCAAAATAAAATTTAAAAATCCTGTATATCAATATTGATAACAGAAATACAAGTTAAAACAATATATTAGTAAACAGCTGTTTTCAAACAATAATTTCAAATGGCTTATGTATATATATATATATTGATTGTATTTTAAGGGTATTTCATTTAAATAATATATAAAACAATAATGTATTTATACAGTTATTTTATAAGAACCCATATGCGTATATTGCACAAGGGTGACGATGATTTACTATGTGTTGATTAATCAAATAAAGTAATCAATAACAGGATAAAAAATGTGTAATGCGATCATAAAAACCATAAAAATGTAAACCAATGTAAACAATGGTGAATACATGATGTATTTATACAATGATTATTGTTTTTTCAAGAGGAGACCGCTTCTTAACAATAGAGGCTTTTCAATTGTGCAAATGAGGAAAACAAACGGATAGTCTGTCTTCCAGTTTTATTATAGAAAAAATGAGCACTTGTCACTTTAAATAGTAGAAGAGAACCATGATATGTCATGTGATCAAGGACCCTGGAGGTCTGAAACGCGTCATGCCGGCTATGCACGGCGAAAATAAATGACAAAATAGCACAAATTAAGTGGAGCTCGTGCCTTTTTTCGTCAAATACGGCGTACCTATGGGAAAAAGGAGTGAGGAATATATATATATATATATATATAAATTTCCTACTGGCGGTTGCCAGTAGGTAGTTATAGTTAGGACCTATTATACATAGGAAATCCGCAACATTCTATTTAGAATAACTTTGGCGCCGGTTGACGAATCTTCGCGAAAATTTCAAAACTCGTGGCCCGCTCCGGTCCGCTCCTATCCTGAAAGTCTCTGGGTGGTTGGTTAAACGGGGGCCGAGAAAAAAGGGGGGTCCCAAAACGTGTTTTCCCCAAGCAATTTTCCATAGGGAACTTTAGTCGCAGCTACAGCCCAAACTGCTGAACGGAATTACTCCAAATTTGGCAGAAAGGTAGACCCTGGTTCAGAGTCGTGCCTCTTGCTTAAATGGTGTAAATCTGTTCAGTAGTTCCTGAGAAAATCAAAAGTAAAATCAGATATATATATCTGGGCGGTGCCTAACTACACATCTCATCGTGAGATCTGATTGGCTCTCAGCACTTCATCCAAGAAGTGTTGGCAGCCATCTTGGGACCAATATACATGATAGCACCTCATTAAAAAGCATTGCAGTTAATAGAAGGTTTTAAGACTTTAGTTACATTATAAATCATTTGTTGATGGTACTATACTCATTTTAGGAATTGTGGTACGTTCTAAGGTGATTTTACCATGTGAAAAAGCCTTCTGCCGGGATATCATGAATCATGTTTGAGAGAAAACTATTTTCTCATGCTTTTCCCACAGAGGTTTGGAAGGTGATCTACAAGCTAAACTGAGAGCTTCATGTGAGAATGAAGTCTGACATTCTCAGTAAAACATGTATATCCAACAAGGGTAGAGACTGTCAGTTGATTCCTTTGTGTTCTACTGCAGCTTCCTAGAGTGTTCCAAAGAACAACTAGAGCGCTAACAGTCCTACTTATGATAAACGTATTGCACACCTGAAGCCATCTTGATTGGAATAAAGTGGTAACTCTTAAAACATTTAATTTAAAAAGGAACAAAATGAGGGGATTCATTTTGCCATAGAAAGTACGATTAGTGCTGCAGAAAGAAAAATTAGGGCACATTTTGAGTGACTTCTCAAATCCTCTTCTATTTCATTAAAAAATTCTGACATGCAGACTGAAACATGCACTTTTAATACCAGCAGCAGACTTCCCTGGTGAGCAGTAGCTTTACTACAGTGATCTAATAAGCAACTAGAGTGCTAACATTCCCAATTTATGGCAAATGTGTGACACATCTGAATGCCTTCTTGATGGAATCAAAGTAAAAAACCTGAAAGTATTTCCTACTGAGGAGACTGCAGTAAATGAGGAAACTAGGAAACTTCATAACAAATAAGTCTCCCAAGATGGCCACCAGAGACAAAAGAGCCCAAATGTAGCACAAATATCATCCAGATGTAGCCCAAGTATAGCCCAATGACAGAATGTCCCAGAGTGTTCTAAAGAACAACTAGAGCGCTAACAGTCTTACTTAGTTAGCACACCCTCTACCCCCTGGTTCAATGAGGAGTTGAGAGTGCTACGTGCAGCCCGCCGGCAGTCTGAGAGAAGATGGCGCAGGGCCTACCTAAAATCTGATGAAATTGCTTTAAAGTCAATTCAAGTTCAATATAAGCAGGCTATTAAGGAGGCCAAGTCACAATTCTATGCAAGTTCCATCCTGCAGGCACCCAATGGCTCCAAGGCTCTCTTCAATATTGTAAGAGACCTTGGTAACACCGGCTGCCTGGCTAACAGAATCCAGCCATCACAAAACCTGTGTAATGAGGTTGCCACTTTTTTTATTGACAAAGTCACGAAAATTGTAGGCGGTCTTGACCGCAGTATAATGGAAATGTCACCCACCAGTGAGGCTGTCAGGAAGGACACTTCCCTGAACTGCTTTTCATCCCCCACAGAGGAGGCTTTTAGCATCATAGCTCGGCAAATTTCATCTGGCTCGCCTCTTGACCCCCTTCCTCACAAAATCTGGAAGGAGTTTGGCCCCAATCTATTTCCTGGCCTGTGGCAAATTTGCTGCCAATCCTTGAACGAGGGAATAGTAGCAGACTGTTGGAAACGGGCGATAGTCACCCCCCTGTTGAAAAAGCCTTCTCTAGACCCTACGGTGCCTGTTAACTTCCGCCCCATATCTCTATTGCCATTTCCAGTCAAAATTCTGGAAAAAGTGGTCAGCAAGTCCCTGTCAAACTATTTGGAAGAGAATCAGCTGCTGGACAGGGACCAGTTTGGATTCCGGCCGGGGCATGGAACGGAAACTGCCTTGACAACAGTACTGGACAAACTTCGTATGCGAGCCGACAACGGAAAGTCTTCAGTATTAGTGCTACTAGACATGTCGGCCGCGTTCGACACGGTCAGCCATGCCGTACTGTTGTCAAGACTGAAAAGCCTAGGGGTTAAGGGATGTGCCCTGGAATGGATACGTTCCTATTTAGCGGGCCGGCAACAGGCAGTCATGATGACACCCTTCACCTCCCCTTGGTCCCCGGTTCGCTTCGGTGTACCTCAGGGCTCGGCAATTGGTTCGATCCTCTTTAATGTATACCTAGGCCCACTGATCCCCATTATAAAATCTTTCGGGATCGAAGTGGTCAACTATGCGGACGACATCCAACTGCTGTTCTCCTTCGAAGGTGACGATGTGGTTCCCATAAGTTATTTTCAAGAATGTATGGGGCAGGTCACAGATTGGCTGAAGACTAACTCCCTGCAGCTGAACGCCGAGAAAACTGAGCTGCTGCTCTGTCACGCTGCTAGAATACCCAACCTTTTTCCGGGTGAGTTTAGGCTCCGACCAGAGGATGCCCCCATAGAAGCCGCTAAAACAGTCCGTAATCTGGGGGTCATGGTGGATGAGAACCTCCAGATGCAAACTCAGGCCAACAAAACAATCAGCACCTGCCTCTCCCTGCTGAGAGCTCTCTGCCAAATTCTTCCACTCTTACCAAGTGAGGCAAGGCCTCTAGTGGTCCAGAGTGTAATTCTGAGTAGACTGGATTATTGTAACTCCTTGTATTTGGGTGCTCCCCAATACATTGTGCAGGGGCTACAACGAATCCAGTCTACGGCAGCCAAATTGGCACTGAATCGACAACGTGACTCCTCTGTGCAGCAGGCACTGAAGGATTTACATTGGCTGCCTGTAAAAGACAGAATTAGCTTTAAATCTCTGGTCTTGGTCTACAAAGCCTTACATAATATAGGGCCGCTACCTTTGCGAGAGCGCTTCTCATGGTATGAACCTAAAAGACTTCTTCGTTCATCCAGTCAAGGACTAGTTTCTGTTGCTAAAATCAAACTAGTAAGGATGGGAGGCAGGGCCTTTAGCACGGCAGCCGCATGCCTTTGGAATAAGATCCCCCAAGAATTGAGACTGGCCGGATCCTTGCTGGGCTTTAGAAGAAGCCTCAAGACTTGGCTTTTCACCAAGAAAAGATAGTAACCTCCCTGTTTAGCTGACTGAACATTCAATATGTTCTTATTATTTTGTCTCTAAGCGCCAGGATACCCGTTGGGTGACAGTCGCGCTATACAAAAGCACTATACAATACAATACAGTACTTATGACAAAAGTATGGCACACCTGAAGCCATCTTGATTGGAATAAAGTGGCAACACTTAAAACATTTAATTTGCAAAGGAACAACATGAGGGGGTCCATTTTGCCATAGAAATTATGATTAGTGCTGCAGAAAGAAAAATTAGGGCACATTTTGACTTCTCAAATCCTCTTATATTTCATTAAAAAATTCTGACATGCAGACTGAAACATGCACTTTGAATGCCAGCAGCAGACTTCCCTGGCGAGCAGTAGCTTTACAACAGTGATCTAATGAGCAACTAGAGTGCTACCATTCAGAATTTATGGCAAATGTTTGACACATCTGAATGCCTTCTTGATGGAACCAAAGTAAACAAGCATTGAAAATGCAATAGGTTTTGCCCTCGTTTAAGTTAAAGCAATTCTGTTTGTAATTAGATGGCTTTTTAGCTTTGCTTGTATTAGTGTTTTTCAAACTTTCATGTACATAACATGCATATGTATGCATATATGTATATGTATGCTTGCATTTATATTGTATTTATATAGCTATGCAGATTATATATATGTTTATATTCACTGAAAAAACCATAGGTTTCAGGCACGTTATAGTTAGGAATTAGCATTTAAAAAACCTTAGAAATTCACTGAAAAAAACCATAGGTTTCAGGGGCGTTATAGTTAGCTGGACTTTTCACTCGTACAAAACCATTGAAATTCCCCCGTTATAATTAGTTCAGCTAACTATAACTTGCACACCCGCATTGCACTGCTGATGACGTTACATATTACATCACTCATGACATGGTCAGTGACATCACTGATGACATCTCAAATGACATCACTGATGACAGCATCCAGTGAATGTGAGTTTTTCTGAAAATTAAATATGTTTTATATATGTATATCTCAAGGTCGATGGAAGAATAAATGGGTATATAAGTGTCTAAATGGATGATTTGTTTTTGAAAAATTGATTGTATAACTGACTGATTAAGTGTATCTTAGTGAATACATGGCTTAGTGCGTAATGTTTAAATATGTAAATATCTGTATCAGTCTCTCACTTTGTGTATAAGTGGCTGCATGGGTTGGTGAGTAGCTACATGAGTGTCTATATAGGTTATTGTCTGAGTGTCTGTATGGTTCGGTGGGGGGTATTATGTAGTGCATAGGTGCATGAATGAGTGACTCACTGTTTGTATGTGTTGAAGACAGCATGTGTGCAGGACTGTATGGGTGGATGAGTGTGTGTATGGGTGTGTTAGTCAATCAATCAATCAATTGCATTTATAAAGCGCGCTACTCACCCGTACGGGTCTCAAGGCGCTGGGGGGGGGGTCAGTGCTCGAAGAGCCAGGTCTTGAGCTGCCTTCTGAAGGGGAGGTGGTCTTGTATGGCGCGAAGGTAGCTGGGAAGAGAGTTCCAGGTCTTCGCTGCTAGGTAAGAGAAAGACCTGCCTCCGGCGGTGGCTTTGCGAATGCGAGGTACGGCTGCCAGGGCTTGTCCGCGCGAGCGTAGGGTGCGAGGAGGAGTGTAGAAGGAGACGCGGTGGTTGATGAGTTTTGGTCCGAGGTTGTGCAGGGCTTTGTGTGCGTGGGTGAGGAGTCTGAAGGTGATCCTCTTGTTGACTGGGAGCCAGTGGAGTTTCTTCAGGTGTCCGGAGATGTGTTGGTGGCGGGGTATGTTCAGGATGAGTCGTGCGGCCGCGTTCTGGATTCGTTGAAGTTTCCTCTGCAGCTTGGTGGTGATGCCGGTGTACAGAGTGTTCCCATAGTCCAAGCGACTGGTGACGAGGGCGTGGGTGACGGTCTTCCTGGTATCGGTGGGGATACAGCGGAAGATCTTGCGGAGCATGCGGAGAGTGTTGAAGCATGCCGAGGTCACCGCGTTGACCTGTCTGGTCATGGAGAGGGATGAGTCCAGGATGAAGCCGAGGTTGCGTGCGTGGTCGGTGGGTTGGGGAGTGCTGCCTAGGGCGGGGGGCCACCAGGAGTCGTCCCAGGCGGTGGGTGTAGGGCCGAGGATGAGGACCTCCATCTTCTCTGTGTTCAGTTTAAGCCGGCTGTCTGTCATCCAGTTCGCTACTTCCTTCATGCCTTCGTGTAGTCTGGTTCTTGCTGAGGTGGGGTTGTTGGTGAGGGATAGGATGAGCTGGGTGTCGTCTGCGTAGGATATGAGGTTGAGTCCATGAGGGGGGTCATGTAGATGTTGAAGAGGGTGGGGCTGAGGGAGGATCCTTGGGGGACGCCGCAGATGATCTCCGTAGCTGTGGATCTGAAGGGGGGAGGCGGACTCTCTGAGTTCTTCCTGAGAGGAAGGAGATGATCCATTCCAGGGCCTTGCCTCTGATGCCGGCGTTGTTGAGGCGACGTATCAGGGTACGGTGGCAGACCGTGTCGAATGCTGCAGAGAGGTCCAGGAGTATGAGGGCCACGGTTTCTCCTTTGTCGGTCAGGGATCTGATGTCGTCCGTGGCTGCGATAAGGGCGGTCTCGGTGCTGTGGTTAGCTCTGAAGCCGAACTGTGAGGGGTCGAGTGAGTCGTTGGTTTCCAGGGTGGTGGTGAGTTGAGCGTTGACGATTTTCTCAATCACTTTGGCGGGGAACGGTAGGAGCGAGATGGGCCGGAAGTTTTTGAGTTCGGTGGGGTCTGCTGTTGGTTTCTTTAGGAGGACGTTCAGTTCGGCGTGTTTCCAGTTCTCCGGGAAGGTGGCGGTGGTAAAAGATGTGTTGATGACGTCTCGGAGGTGGGGTGCGATGATGTTGTCGGCTTTGTTGAAGATGTGGTGCGGGCAGGGGTCGGATGGTGATCCTGAGTGGATGGAGTTCATGACGCGGGTGGTTTCCTCGGTGGTGGTTGGGTTCCAGGTGTGGATGGTGGTGTTGTCGGTGGCGGGTTCCGGTGGAGGGCTCGTGTTGGTTGTGGTGAAGCTGTTGTAGATGTCGGTGATCTTGTGATGGAAGAAGGCTGCGAGGGAGTCGCAGAGGTCCTGTGAGGGAGGGATGGAGTTGTTTTCGGCATCGGGGTTGGAGAGCTCTTTGACGATGCCAAATAGTTCCTTGCTGTGGTGGGCGTTGTTGTCTAGTCTGTTCTGGAAGGCTGATTTTCGTGCGGCGCAGAGGAGTTCGTGGTGTTTGCGGGTGGCGTTCTTGAGGGCAGACATGTTCTCGTCGGTTTGGTTGAGGCGCCAGGCCTTCTCGAGGGTGCGGCATTCTTTTTTGGAGTCCTTGAGGTCGGGGGTGAACCAGGAGTTTTTCTTGTGGTTGTTTTTGTTTGCTTGGGTCTTCAGGGGGGCCAGGAGGTTGGCGCAGTCTGAGATCCAGCTTGTGAGGTTGTTGGCGGCTTCGTTGGGGTCTGTAGTGCTGGTGGGTGGGTTCTGAGAGAGGGTTGATGCGAGTTGTTCCGTGGTGATTCAGTTCCACTGTCTTCTTGGTGGTTGTTGGGCGTGGTGGTGTACGTTGGTCTTCTTGAAGCTGAAGTGGACACAGCTGTGTTCTGTCCAGGAGAGTTCGGTGGTGTGGCTGAACGAGATGTGTTTGCTGGAGGAGAAGATGGGGTCGAGCGTGTGTCCGGCGTAGTGGGTGGGGGTGTTGACTAGTTGTTTCAGTCCCAGGTTGGCGAGGTTGTCCAATAAGGCGGTGGTGTTGTTGTCAGTGCGGTTCTCCAGGTGGAAGTTGAGGTCCCCTAGGAGGATGTAGTCGGTGGACGGGAGTGCGTGTGGGCTGATGAAGTCTGCGATGTCTTCGCTGAACTTTGTGCGTGGTCCTGGTGGTCTGTATATGAGGGTGCCTCTGAGGGTGGTATTGGGGTCGCTGTGGATTGAGAAGTGGAGGTGCTCGGCGTCGGGGAGTGAGTCGTCGGTGTAGGTAGCGATGCGGATGGAGCTCTTGTGGGCGATGGCGATGCCTCCTCCGGTGCGGTTGGTGCGGTCTTTCCTGATGATTTTGTAGCCGTCGGGGATGGCTATGGCGATGTCGGGTGCCGAGGAGGGGTTCATCCAGGTCTCAGTGAGGAAGGCGAAGTCCGGGTTTGTAGAGTCGATGAGGTTCCACAGTTCGATGGCATGCCTGTGGGCGGATCGGGTGTTGACCAGGATGCAGTCGAGGTTGTTTCCGGGCGAGTCGTTCCTGTTGGGTGCGATGTGAGTTCGTAGGCAGGTGAAATGGCAGTTGCGGCAGGTGAAGGGTCCGTGGGTCCGCTTTCGGGTGGCGCGGCAGCAGCCCGGCATGTGGCCGGGGTTGAGAGCAGTGAGGACGGCGGAGTCGTAGGTCAGGCGGGGGCGGCGGGGGAGGTGGGGGTCGCGGGGGCCAGGGGTTGTGGCACTTGGCGCGGTCCAGGCGTGGACGGGCGCAGACGGGCTTGCCTTAGGCGCGCCTTCGGCGTGCCAGCGGCGCGCCCGCTGCGCGCGTCCGCTGCGTGGCCTTGCAGCGGCCGCCATTTAAGGGTAGCCGGGAGGGAGGGGTCAGCTGGGAGGCGGGGGGCGGGCGGGTAGGCGGGGGAATCCGAAGGCGGGAAAAAAGAGCGGCGAGGAGGCCTGGAAAAAAGGCTGCAAAAAGGGCGGCGAGGTGGCCTGGAAAAGTGGCGAGAAGGCCTAGAAAACCCTAAGAGAGAGGGGGCTGAAAAAGAAGAATGGCGAGAGGGGGCACACGGCACTCAGGGGGCACACGTACAGGGTACACGGGAAAAAAGAGGATTTACAGTCAGACCGGAAACACAAGCACTCGGGGTACACGGGAAAAAGAGGATTTACAGTCAGACCGGCAACACAAGCACTCGGGGTACACGGGACAAAGAGGATTACAGTCAGACCGGCAACACAAGCACTCGGGGTACACGGGAAAAGAGGGAGCACACTCACACACACTCACAGGAGGAGAACAGTGAGGAGGGCAGTCAGGGACTGGTGGCGCTGCGTGAGCAGGGGAGCGACCTACCCGAGGGTCAAGGGTTGCTACCTCTGCCTCGCAGCGGGCGCCATTTAAGGGTAGCCGGGGGGTAGGGGTCAGCTGGGAGGCGGGGGCGGGCGGGTAGGCGGGGGAATCCGAAGGCGGGAAAAAAGAGCGGTGAGGAGGCCTGGAAAAAAGGCGGCAAAAAGGGCGGCGAGGTGGCCTGAAAAAGTGGCGAGAAGGCCTAGAAAACCCTAAGAGGGAGGGGGCTGAAAAAGAAGAACGGCGAGAGGGGGCACACGGCACTCAGGGGGCACACGTACGGGGTACACGGGAAAAAAGAGGATTTACAGTCAGACCGGCAACACAAGCACTCGGGGTACACGGGAAAAAGAGGATTTACAGTCAGACCGGCAACACAAGCACTCGGGGTACACGGGAAAAGAGGGAGCACACTCTCACACACTCACAGGAGGAGAACAGTGAGGAGGGCAGTCAGGGACTGGTGGCACTGCGTGAGCAGGGGAGCGACCTACCCGAGGGTCAAGGGTTGCTCATTAGTGAGTGAATGACTGTCTCAATAGTGTCTTTATGAGTAACTACATATGTTTTAAGCTAGTATATGTGACTATTGGTGTATATAAGTGAGTATATGTGAGAGTGAGAGATTGGAAGTGTTCCTTTATGGATAAGTATGTGTTTCTATAAGTGATTGTTTAAAAGACTAAGTATGTGTAAGTTTCTGTAGAAGTAAGTGTGGTGATGTGTGTATAACTGTATATGCAAGTAAATGGACGTTTGATTCTTTATTAGCATGAGTGACTATGTGTGTGAGTAACTCGATGGATGAGTGGCGTTGTGTAACAGGATGTATAGGTGTATGAGTACATATGATGAGTGAGTACCTGTATGAGTGACTGTATAGGACTGTTGGTGAATGAGTGGATGTGTATGTGGATCTTAGAATTACTGAATAGGTTGTTGTAACTGGTATTGGTATGTCCATTGTTTTGAAAATTTTAGTTTCTATTTTTGAATGTGTGTATCAAAGGTTATATTAGGGTGAGAGGAGGTCTGCCACTCTATCACAAGGATGATGTAATCAGTGATGTCATCAATGATGTCATTTGAGATGTCATCAGTGATGTCACTGACCATGTCATTGAGTGATGTAAATGCGACGTCATCAGCAGTGCATTGCGGGCGCGCGAGTTCTAGTTAGCTGAACTAATTATACCGGGGGAATTTCAATGGTTTTGTACGAGTGAAAAGTCCAGCTAACTATAACACCCCTGAAACCTATGTTTTTTTCTGTGAATTATCTACTGGCGGTCGCCAGTAGATAGTTATAGTTAGGACCTATTTTCCATAGGAAATCTGCAACATTCTATTTGGAATAACGTTGGCGCCGATTGACGAATCTTCGCAAATTTTTCCAAACTTTTGGCCAGCTCCACTCCGCTCCTACCCTGAGAGTTTTGTGGTGATTCGTCAAGCGGGGGCCGAGAAAAAAGGGGGGTCCCAAAACGCATTTTCCCCATGCAATTTCCCATAGGATCTGTTGTCGCAGCTACAGCCCGAACTGCTGAACGGAATTACACCAAATTTGGCAAAGAGGTAGTCCTCAGTTCAGACTTGTGCCTTTTGCTTAAATGGTGTAAATCCGTTCAGTAGTTCCTGAGAAAATTAGAGTTAAAAGTACATAAATATCTATGGCCGGGAAGGATCCGCGGACCCTACCCACACCGTAAGCGCACCCTCCCCGAACCAAGTGCACACTGTCCCGATCGCGGGCTGAATGCTAATTGGCTGCCACCACTCTGAATCAGGAAGTGTTGGCAGCCATCTTGTGCCTCGGTAGAACCGAGGCACAAGAAAGCACCCAAAAAAAGGCACAAAACTCGAGAAGGGGGCAGGGTAGAAACACCCTGACCCCCTAGGCCTGCTCAGGGGGTCCCACAAGGACCCCCAAGGCCAAAATTATTCTTATTGTTTAAATCGCGGGATGCGCTTAGGGTCCGCGCATCCCGCTAATGAAAAAAAAAACGAAGCGCGGACTCCCGCGCTTTGTTTTGATTTAGCCCCCGGGGGGCCAAGACCCGGGGGCCATTTCTTTATTATAATGGGGGCCCCCCAGCCCCAGGGACCGCCACCCCCCGGGGCTTTAATTTATTGTATGCGGGGGCACTAATTATGTAAAATTGGGGGTCCGTTACGGACCACCTCCCCCTGGGGCTTTAAATTCAGTGGGAGTGGGGGAGGGGCTTGGCCCTGGGGACTGCCACCCCCCAGGGCCGGCTCCTGCAGTGTCCCGGGGTGCCGACCCCCGGGACACTGCTGTTTGCTATTGCAGGGTGGGAGCTTCGTGGCTCCCATCCTGCCATAGCAAACTGCTTTGGTATTTGGAAGAGAGAGCAGGAAACCTGCTCTCTCTTCCAAATACCAAAGACGATTGCTTTTCCACATGGGGAGCAGCATGTTAGATGCTCCCCATGTGGAAAAGCAATGCCGGGATGGGGAGCCCGGGGCCAGTAGTGGCCCGGGAGGGGGGGCCATGTGGCCCCGACCCCCGCCCCCCAAATTTTTTTTTGAAAACGGCCCCGGGGGATGGGGTCCCCGGGGCCATAGTTGGCCACAGGAGGGGGGCTACGCAGCTCCCCTCCATAAAAAAAACATATTTTTTTAGAAAAGGGCCATGCCCTGGGGGATGGGGTCCCCAGGGGAAATTATGGCCTCGGGAGTGGGGCCACGCGGCCCCCTTCCCGATTTTTTTTTTTTTTTTAATAAAAAAAATACAAATTGGGGGCAGGCCCTGGGGGATGGGGTCCCCAGGGCCAAAAATGTAAGAAAAAGAAGGGGGGCTACACAGCTCCCTTCTTAAAAAGAAATATTTTTTTAAAAACGGGATCACGGAGGAGGCCACGCCCCCTTCTTTCATCACTCTGCAAACACGCCCCCTGGCGCATTTGCAGAGGGGAAACGAATTCCCCTTCAATACTGAGGGCGCCTGGGGGCCAACTAGTCCACCAGGAACCTCCAGTATGCACCAGGGGGCTGCGTTGCAGAGAGGTGTAATGAGGCCACGCCCCTTTTTACACCTCTCGGCAACGCAGCTCCCTGGCGCTTACTGGAGGTACCTGGTGGGCTAGTTGGCTGCCAGGGGACCTCAGGATTTAAGGGGACTTAATCTCCCAACTTAAAACGCGCCATGGGGTGCGTTTGCACAGTGGTGAAGGTAGGAGGCGGGGCCTGAGGTGATACTGTGCAAACACGCCCTGTGGTGCGTTTTAAGTTGGGCAATTCATTCCTCTTCAATCCAGAGGTCCCTTAGGGGACAACTAGCCCATCAGGTACCTCCACTAAGCGCCACAGAGCTGCGTTGCAGAGTGTTGTAAAAAGGGGTGTGGCCTCTGAACACCTCTCTGCAACGCAGCTCCCTGGCGCATACTGGAGGTACCTGGAGGGCTAGTTGGCCGCCAGGGGACCTCAGGATTCAAGGGGACTTAATCCCCCAACTTAAAACACCCCACGGGGCGCGTTTGCACAGTGGTGAAGGTAGGGGGCAGGGCCTGAGGTGAGATCTGTGCAAACACGCACTGTGGCGCGTTTTAAGTTGGGGAATTAATTCCTCTTCAATCCTGAGGTCCCTTAGGGGACCAACTAGCCCACCAGGTACCTCCAGTAAGCGCCACGGAGCTGTGTTGCAGAGTGTTTTAAAAAGGGGCGTGGCCTCTGAATACCTCTCTGCAATGCAGCTCCCTGGCGCATACTGGAGGTACCTTGTGGGGTAGTTGGCCCCCAGGGGACCACAGGAGTGAAGAGGAATTAATTCCCCAACTTAAAACGTGCCACAGGGCATGTTTGCACAGGTCACCTCAGGCCCCTCCCCCTTCCTTCACCATTGTACAAATATTGGTCTAAAATCAGCCGAACTACGAATTCCGATTTACTCACCTGTAATCAGGAGAGAACCCAGTGCTGCATCTTTTAGCCCAGCACTGACCCTGAAAAGTAATTCTAAGCGTACTTACCAGTAACTTGCATTTCCTTCCATAGGAATCCATTGTGTGGTTGTCACAAGTAAATGTTCTAAGTGTCCATTTTTGAAACGTACAAATATTCCTCTAAAATCAGCCGAACTACAAATTCCGATTTACTCACCTGTTATCAGGAGAGAACCCAGGGCTGCATCTTTTAGCCCAGCACTGACCCTGAAAAGTAATTCTAAGCGTACTTACCAGTAACTTGTATTTCCTTCCATAGGAATCAATTTTGTGGTTTTCACCAGAAAATTTTCAACGTGTCCATTTTTGAAACGTACAAATATTCCTCTAAAATCAGCCGAACTACGAATTCCGATTTACTCACCTGTAATCAGGAGAGAACCCAGTGCTGCATCTTTTAGCCCAGCACTGACCCTGAAAAGTAATTCTAAGCGTACTTACCAGTAACTTGTATTTCCTTCCATAGGAATCCATTGTGTGGTTTTCACCAGAAAATTTTCAACGTGTCCATTTTTGAAACGTACAAATATTCCTCTAAAATCAGCCGAACTACCAATTCCGATTTACTCACCTGTTATCAGGAGAGAACCCAGGGCTGCATCTTTTAGCCCAGCACTGACCCTGAAAAGTAATTCTAAGCATACTTACCAGTAACTTGTATTTCCTTCCATAGGAATCCATTGTGTGGTTTTCACCAGAAAAGTTTCTAAGTGTCTATTTTCACAAACTAAAAATATTCTTAAAAAATCGTCTGTATGACTTAAACACATTCTTTCAACTGTTTACAGGAGGTTGGCCAGTGCTGGATCCAGGATCCACCACTGAGTAAGAAAAAGTAACGAAAACACTACTTACCTGCTAAGTGAATTTTCTGCCATAGGATAACATTGGTGATTCTATGTGAAAACATTTCTAAGTGTCAACTTTTAAAATATGATAATATTCCTTAAAAATCACTACTCTAACCAAAGCGCTTTTACTCAACTGTTTACAGGAGATGTCCAAGGACTGAATCTAGGATCCAGTCCTGTGGTTAGAAAAGTAATCCATAAAGTAACTAATTGCATTTAACTAGAAATTCACATTGAGCTCAATGTTGCTTTGTGTTTGAAATTGTGTTGCCCATTGCAACAACTTTAACTACTGTACTTAAAAGTCTGTTGCCTATTTGCCAAGTATTTAAACTAAAGTAATTCATTCTGAGAAAGTATATTTTGTATTGTAATGTATAATGTAATTATAATGTAATTAAAAAAAATATATCTAAAAATAAATAGTTTAAAAAATTTAGTAAATCAGTATCAAAAAAATCAGTATAACAATTAATACATTCAAAATTGTCATTTACAAAACCTTTGAAATTCACTGAAAAACCATAGGTTTCAGGCCTGATATAGTTAGGAATTAGCATTTAAAAAACCTTTGAAATTCACTGAAAAAACCATAGGTTTCAGTGGCGTTATATTTAGGAAATGGCATTTAAAAAAACCTTAGAAATTCACTGAAAAAACCATAGGTTTCATGCACGTTATAGTTAGGAATTGGCAGTTAAAAAACCTTAGAAATTCACTAAAAAAAACATAGGTTTCAGGGGCGTTATAGTTAGCTGGACATTTCCCTCGTACAAAACCCTAGAAATTCCCCTGTTATAGTTAGTTCAGCTAACTATAACTCGCGCCCCCACAATGCACTGCTGATGACGTCACATATTACATCACTCATGACATGGTCAGTGACATCACTGATGACATCACTGATGACATCTCAAATGACATCACTGATGACATCACTGATGACATCATCCCGTGAATGTGTGTTTTTCTTAAAAGTTTAAATATGTTTTATATATTTATAGTGAAAGGCCTATGGAAGAATGAGTGGGTGTATAAGTGTGTGAATGGGTGATTTTCTAGGTGCGTAACTGACTCTATAAGTGAGTCATTAAATGTATCTTACTGCAGACTAGTGACTAAACTGTGTGAATGTCTGTATGTGTCTGTGTGTTGGTGTATAAGTGGCTGCATGGTTTTGTGAATAGCTATATGAGTGTCTATATGGGTTATTGATTGGTTGTCTGAGTATCTGTATGGGTGCCTGAGTGTTTGTGTGGGTAGGGTGTGTGTGACTCTGTGCATAGATGTGTGAGTGGGTGATTCTATGGTGCATGGTTTTAAGAGTGCAACTGTGATGGACTGTATGGTTGGGTGAGTGTATGTATGAGTGTGTTAGTGATTGAATGTATATCTCAGTTGTACATGTGTCAGTAACTACATATGTGAAACGCAGTGTATATGTGTGTAAGAGTATATAACTATCTATATGTGAGAGTGTGTGTTTGAGGGAGTGCCTGTATGGATGAGTGTCTGCTTGTATTAGTAATTGTATAAGAGTGTCAGAATTTGTTAGTATTTTTATGAGTAAGTGAACTTGAGTGTGTTTAACTGTATAGGTGAGTAAATTGGACTGTGTTTAATTATTTGCACAACTGACTAGGTGTGTCAGTACCTCAATGGATGATTGGCGGTGTGTGAGTGTCTATATAGGTGTATAAATGCATATGATAGTCTTGTACGGAGTGACTGTAAGTATGAGTGACTGTACAGGTGAATGAGTGGAGGTGTATGTAGACCTAAGAGTCAATAAGTGGGTATGTAGTTATTGGTATTGGAGTATCTATGGTTTTCAAAATGGCCGTCTGAAATTTTGAGTCGGTGTATCAAAGGTTATATTAGGGTGTGAGAAGATGCACTAATTTATCACATGGATGACGACAGCAGTGATGTCATCAGTGATGTCATTTGAGATGTCATCAGTGATCACATCAGTGATGTCACTGACCATGTCATGAGTGATGTAATATGTGACATCATCGGCAGTGCATTGCGGGGGCGCGAGTTATAGTTAGCTGAACTAACTATAACAGGGGAATTTCTAGGGTTTTGTACAAGGGAAATGTCCAGCTAACTATAACGCCCCTGAAACCTATGTTTTTTTTAATGAATTTCTAAGGTTTTTTAAATGCCAATTCCTAACTATAACGCCCCTGAAACCTTTGGTTTTTTCAGTGAATATTGATATATATATGCGTTTGTGTGTTTTACACTTTATCAAACACGCGATCTTCACATCTTTTCCGCGAAAGCGGAACATTCGTATGGCTATAATTCACAACAAATTCACGTCATTTTTTAAAAATTGTCATTAACCCATTGAAACAAATGACAAAGAGAGATACAGAGAAATATGTAAACAGGTGGTCCATTTCCCAACTGTAATGTCCAATAAAAAGTGGGCATTTACATAATGAGTGGTAATAATGAATTTACCAGTAAAAAGTACTACAGTTCAGTAGACCTCTTTTTTCAAAACTGTACTCTTATTCAAAAATATAATGTTGCATTATAACACTACTGCTTATTTCAGATAAATTAAATCTGAATCGAAACACCTACAAATATAAACATAGCAGATGTCCCAGGTGGGACTCCATTTGAGTGTAATTGAAACAATCCTAGGTTATTGGGTTGGGCTAATGCAAAGCAAATACATTTCCTCTACTAGTCTACATTGAAAAACGATCTGTAAACTTTAATAGAAGTGATTACATTGTTAATCTATTTGAGCACAATATGAACTTGGACGACTGTGATGAGTGTTTTCTTTATAGAGGTGCCCTTGTAAGATCAGAGTGCATAGTTCTCCCTTTTAAATACCCTAAGTATGCAAATGCCCAAAATCCATTCTACCACTCAAACACATGCACTCACAGACCTATAGCAGTACTCACCCCCCCCCCACAGACCCATAGCGCCCCTGAAACCTATGGTTTTTTCAGTGAATTTTTAAGGATTTTTAAATGCTAATTCCTAACTATAACGTGCCTGAAACCTATGGTTTTTTCAGTGAATTTCAAAGGTTTTTTAAATGCTAATTTCTAACTATGCCTACAGAGATAGGACATGTGAAGAAAGAAGAAAAATGCACAGAAAGTAAAAGAAATGCAGAAAGAAGCAACCGAAGTCCTCAAAGACGAAGAAAAGTGAAGGAAGAAGGATAACGTGCAGAAAGAACAATGAGAAGAGCAGAAAGAAGCCTTGTTGCAAAATCATCCTGTACCCTCAACTTTTTCAGACGGATACTGGTGGTAACTGAGTCTGACTAACCAGTCCTAGAGCCAGTGATATGTTAAAAGACACTTAGAATACAGTGAAAACACCTACATACACTAAGGAACACTATGCGTTGGGGTCCCCCTGTGATTAGCATGACCTCCTCTGTAAGCCCCTAGTATATAATAGGGCAGGGGGATTAAAACTACCTCTTAAAACGCGCCACAGGGCGTGTTTGCACACGTCAGCTCAGGCCCCATCCCCTCCCTTCCCCACTGTGTAAACACGCCCTGTGTCCGTTTTAAGTTGGGAGATTAAGTCCCCTTGAGTCCTGAGGGTCCCTAGGGTCAAACTAGCCCACTAGGTACCTCCAGTAAGCGCCACAGAGCTGCGTTGCAGAGAGATGTAAAAAGTGGCACGGCCTAGACCACCTCTCTGCAATGCAGTGCAGTGGCGCTTACTGGAAGCACCTGGTGGGCTAGTTGGCGCCCAGGGTCCCTCAGGATTGAAGGTGAATTATTTCCCCAACTTAGAACGCACCACAGGGCATGTTAGCACACGTTAACTCAGGCCCCGTCCCCTCCCCTCACCACTGTGTAAACACGCCCTGTGGCCGTTTTTAGTTGGGAGATTAAGTTCATTTGAATCCTGAGGGTCCCTAGGGTCCAACTAGCCCACTAGGAACCTCCAGTAAGCGCCACAGAGCTGCGTTGCAGAGAGGTGTAAAAAGTGGCACGGCCTGGACCACCTCTCTGCAATGCAGCTCAGTGGCGCTTCCCCACTGTGTAAACACGCCCTGTGGCCGTTTTAAGTTGGGAGATTAAGTCCCCTTGAATCCTGAAGGTCCCTAGGGGCAAAATAGCCCACTAGGTACGTCCAGTAAGCGCCACTGCAGAGAGGTGTAAAAAGGGGCACGGCCTGCACCACCTCCCTGCAACGCAGCTCAGGGGTGCTTACTGGAAGCACCTGGTGGGCTAGTTGGCCCCCAGGGTCCCTCAGGATTGAAAGGGAATTATTTCCCCAACTTAAAACGCGCCACAGGGTGTGTTTGCACACGTTACCTCACACCCCGTCCCCTCCCTTCACCACTGTGTAAAGGTGACCTGTGGCCATTCTAAGTTGAGAGATTAAGTCCCCTTGAATCCTAACGGTCCCTAATGTCAAACTAGCCCACTAGGTCCCTCAAGTAAGCGCCACAGAGCTGCGTTGCAGAGAGGTGTAAAAAGGGGCGTGGCCTCAGAACACCTGTCTGCAACGCAGCTCCCTGGCACATACTGGAGATACCTATTGGGCTAGTTGGCCCTCAGGGACCCTCAGTATTGAAGGGGAATTAATTCCCCAACTTACAACCCGCCAGGGGGGGCGTTTGCAGACTGCTGCAAGGAGGGGGCGTGGCCTCCGGCGCAATGCCGGTCTTTTATTTATTCTATTTTTTTAAGAAGGGGGGCTGTGTGGCCCCCCTTCTTTTTCTAATTTATTGGCCCTGGAGACCCCATCCCCCAGGGCCTGCCTCCTAATTATTTTTTTTGAAAAAAAAAAATTTGGAAGGGGGCCACGTGGCCCCCCTCCCAAGGCCTTAATCGGCCTTAGGGACCCCAACCCCCAGGGCATGGCCTTTTTTTAAAAAAAATCTTTAGGAGGGGGCTGCGTTGCCCCCCTCCTCAGGACAGGGATGTGGTCCCTGGGGCCGGCCATTGTTTTTTATTATTTTAAAAAATATATATATTTATAGAAACACCAAGGACATGCTGGACAAACCGTACGTACCTATCACCATGACGATTTGCATGATATTCATTAAAAGGCGACTATGCATACAATGATTCCACGTGGAATGTATTTACAGCGCTAGTGAAGCTCTGACGTGTCTGACGCCCTACCGTGCCTAATCCCAGTGCCCCCGCTGGTGGGTACTCTCCAAGTAGACACCCTTGTAGTTTAATTATACAAACATGGGTAGCTATTGACGGGCACATTTAATACACACGCACACTAAGCCATTCAAAGGGAATTCGACAAAAATTCGACCAAAACTATGCAAGAAACTCCCCTCACGGTTAATAAAACACACATCCACCGCCGGATGTGTAATATTTTTATTTTACTCTCTGGAAAGGAGGGGAACCTCACTTGAGTGTCACAGCGCGCTCCTGGGTGAGCCCAATGCTGTGTTACACCCACCAGTGCCCGCCGAGTGCCACACACCTCTGTGTTGTATTCCACCAGCTAGTGCGTATGCTATGACACTCTCTAGCCCATGTCCACTGTAACACCACCCCGTGAATATGTCATGCAACACTTGCCTTCGCACGGGTTATATTGCCCCATCTAATGTGCCTTCCTTGTTGCCTATGTTATAACGTACAGCGCTATGCCATACATATTACAATCTGGGATCCATATCTTTGTCACAGTGCATATGCAACCTTACACTCCCCAGCACATATTTTATATTACAACTTTAGAGACTAGTTAGGTTACACAACACTGCCCTGTGCATATTACACTCCAAGGCGCATATCGCATAGCACGCGCTAGTGCCTGTGCTATCTCGCGCTCTCCAATGAATCTTTCATTGCGCACAATGTATTGCATATTATATTTCACGCCCGGTTCATCTTATATCACACTTTTTGGTGCATAGTTTATACCATACACTATATCTAGTTTTCATTTTCAATCGTGCTCTCAGGACTATGTTCTATATAACACTGCGTTCACCTACCCTTTTCATGGGCATTACATTTTGCGATGGGGTGGAGGGTCAGGGGGTGTTTCTGCCAAGTGAGCCCGGAGTCACAGTCACAAACGTCCTCTTCTTCCTGAATAAAAGTGAGATTATGCTGCATATTTGTTCATATTTTAAGTAGTTCGCACAGACATACATTTTAAAAACAATAAAGTTCCTAATACCCACCTTCTCTGAACAGTTAGCTTGCTGCCCCATCCCCCTCCTCCCTATCCTCTGTTGTCTGAATCCATGGACTAGCCTCCTCCCTCCTGCCATGCATGGTCTGATGTGCTGCCACTGCCCTCCATTTAGCATGATGTACCAGTCCACTCCTCCTGCCCTCCATTGCCCAATTCTATGCCCCATCATTGACCTCCTGCTTAGCCTCTGTGCTTAGCTTGCTGCCCCTATTCTCGTTCCCCCTGCCCTCCGATGTCTTTGTGCATGCCCCTGCCCCATCCTTTTTGCTCACCATGTTCCATGGACCTGCTACTCCCATCTACTCTGAGTGTTCTGTTGAGCTGCCACTCCCCTCCCACCTGCCTATCATTGTCAGATGACTGTAACCTGTCCCTGCCACCTCCACCTTGCCTGTCCACATGCCATGCCCCATCTCCTTCATCCTGTCCTCCTGTCCTCCATGGTCCATTTTACTGCCACACCCTTCTGCCCTCCCTGGTCTGTTGTGCTGCAACTGCTCCTCCTGCCTGCCCGCGCGGTCTGTTGTGAGGCCCCTTCCCCTGAACTCTCTTGTCTGTGCCCAGGTCCTGACCCTCCCTTCTATTCTCCATGGTCCTTTGTGCATGCCCCTGCACCCTCTTTCTTGCCCATCATAGCTATTGTGCTGCCACTAACCCTCCCGCTTGCCATGCATGGTCTTCTGTGCTGCCACAGCCCCTCCCACCTTTCCTGTGTGGTCAGCTAGCTGCCCCTGACCCCCTCCTACCTTCCCTCCATGGTCTGTGTGTATGCCATCATAGTCTCACTGTTGCTCTCCATGGTGTGTCTTGCTTCTAGTGTCCATCCTGCCTGACACTGTGGTCATCTTGCTGCTCCTGCCCTGCCCCCTTGCCCCCAGCCCTCTGTTTCCATGTGCAGACCCCTACTCCCTCCCTCCTGGCTTGTCTGTTCCATTGTAATGCTCCTGATCCGTCCCTCCTGCCCTTTATGGTCTGTTATGCTGCAGCTTTCTCTCCTGTCTGTCCATTATGGTCAGCTAGCTACCATTGCCTCTTTCCCCTCTGTTCTCTGTTGTCCATGTGCATGGTCCTGTCCCCTCCCTATTGCTTTCTATGGATTGTTGTGCTGCACTCCCGTCCCGCATGCCCTGTGTGGTGTATTGTGCTGCTGCAAACCCTGATGCCTGCCCTGCAGGGTCAGTTTGGTGCACCTCTCCATGTCCCTCCTGTCATCTGTTATCCAAGTCCATGTCCCTACACCAATTCCTCCATGATCCAATGTACCATACTTGCGAACATTTTGAACTTGGTAAGAGGGAGATCTTGAAAAAAAACTGGGGTATTGATTTTCCCCTTTGAGTTACATTGAAAAAGAGGAGATTGTAGACAGGAGACAGATCAAATAAAGCCCATTTGAGCTTAAAAACTTTGCACGTTTCCTGGCTGAATCGGGTCTGTTGGCATGTATGGTTGTACTACCACTGCCTCTTCCTTCTTCCAACAATGGTCTAATATATTGCCACAGCATCTCTTGCCAGTCCTGTATTGTTGGTTTGTTGTCCCTGCCCCCATTTCCACTGCCCTCCATAGTCTGTTGTGCTGCCACGGCCCTTCCTGCTTGCTCAGTGTGGTCAAATTGTTGCCTCTGCACCCTCCTACCTGCCTTTAATTTTCAGAATCCGTGCCCCTGGCCTCTGCCTCTCAAGAGTATCCTAATGAACAACTAGATTGCTAACATTCTATATTTATTACAAAAGTGTGGAGCGCCTGACGTCATCTTGATGTAATCAAAACTGTAATAACTAGAGCATTTCCTTTAGAAATTACATGTATGAGAGGGTCTTATTTGAATCAAAATTATGGTTAGTGCTCTAAAAAACTAAAATGAGGACATATTTTCTGAGTTTTCAAATAGCGACAAAGCTCTTTTAAATTATTTGTTATCTTTATTTTTTTATTTAGCTGACCACTTGATTAAATGTTGCACTTAGGGGAGAGGATGTGGTGTTACTTCCAGAGCTGCAGACTTTGCAACTGGGGAACCAGGTTGGAGTGTCTGCTTCAGCTCGACATTCTGTGATTCTGGTCAAATCACTTAATCTCCCCATG
Source organism: Triturus cristatus (assembly GCF_964204655.1). Lineage (NCBI taxonomy): Eukaryota > Metazoa > Chordata > Amphibia > Caudata > Salamandridae > Triturus > Triturus cristatus. The sequence goes on from NC_140580.1 coordinate 696,716,571, forward strand.
TCTACAACCAAAATGAATTTGTTCTTGTATGATGTAACCAATGCTCATGTAAAGCACTCCAATACCTGACAAGTCTGCACTATATAAAACGGCAAAAACACAAAAAATAAGTGTTTAGCACACTTCTGTCATTGGGCTATACTTGGGCTACATCTGGGTGATATTTGGGCTACATTTGGGCTCTTTTGTCTCTGGTGGCCATCTTGGGAGACTTATTTGTTATGAAGTTTCCTAATTTCCTCATTTACTTCAGTCTCCCCAGTAGGAAATACTTTCAGGTTTTTACTTTGGTTCCATCAAGAAGGCATTCAGATGTGTCACACATTTGCCTAAATTCTGAATGGTAGCACTCTAGTTCCTCATTAGATCACTGTAGTAAAGCTACTGCTCACCAGGGAAGTCTGCTGCTGGTATTCAAAGTGCATGTTTCAGTCTGCATGTCAGAATTTTTTAATGGAATATAAGAGGATTTGAGAAGTCAAAATGTGCCCTAATTTTTCTTTCTGCAGCACTAATCATAATTTCTATGGCAAAATGAACCCCCTCATTTTGTTCCTTTGCAAATTAAATGTTTTAAGTGTTACCACTTTATTTCAATCAAGATGGCTTCAGGTGTGCCATACTTTTGTCATAAGTAAGATTGTTAGCGCTCTAGTTGTTCTTTAGAACACTCTGGGACAGTCTGTCATTGTGCTACACTTGGGCTACATCTGGGGGATATTTCTGCTATATTTGGGCTCTTTTGTCTCTGGTGGCCATCTTTGGAGACGTATTTGTTATGAAGTTTCCTAATTTACTACAGTCTCCTCAGTAGGAAATACTTTCAGTTTTTTGCTTTGATTCCATCAAGAAGGCCTTCAGATGTGTCACACATTTGCCATAAATTCAGAATGTTAGCACTTTAGTTGCTCATTAGATCACTGTAGTAAAGCTACTGCTCACCAGGGAAGTCTGCTGCTGGTATTCAAAGTGCATGTTTCAGTCTGCATGTCAGAATTTTTTCATGAAATGGAAGAGGATTTGAGAAGTCACTCAAAATGTGCCCTTATTTTTCTTTCTGCAGCACTAATCATACTTTCTATGGCAAAATGAACCCCCTCATTTTGTTCCTTTTTAAATTAAATGTTTTAAGAGTTACCACTTTATTCCAATCAAGATGACTTATCATAAGTAGGACTGTTAGCGCTCTAGTTGTTCTTTGGAACACTCTAGGAAGCTGCAGTAGAACACAAAGGAATCAACTGACAGTCTCTGCCCTTGTTGGATGTACATGTTTTACTGAGAATGTCAGACTTCATTCTCACATGACTGAGAAAGATCATGTGAATTTACAGAAAATATGCTCTCAGTTTAGCTTATAGATCACCTTCCAAACCTCTGTGGGAAAAGCATGAGAAAATAGTTTTCTCTCAAACATGATTCATGATATCCCAGCAGAAGGCTTTTTCACATGGTAAAATCACCTTAGAACATACCACAATTCCTAAAATGAGTATGGTACCATCAACAAATGATTTATAATGTAACTAAAGTCTTAAAACCTTCTATTAACTGCAATGCTTTTTAATGAGGTGCTATCATGTATATTGGTCCCAAGATGGCTGCCAACACTTCTTGGATGAAGTGCTGACAGCTAATCAGATCTCACGATGAGATGTGTGGTTAGGATTCGCCCAGATATATATGTGATTTTACTTTTGATTTTCTCAGGAACTACTGAACGGATTTACACCATTTGAGCAAAAGGCACGACTCTGAACCAAGGTCTACCTTTCTGCCAAATTTGGTGTAATTCCGTTCAGCAGTTCGGGCTGTACTGGCTAAAGGCCCTATGGGAAATTGCATGGGGAAAACACGTTTTGGGACCCCCCTTTTTTCTCAGCCCCCGCAAGACGAATCATCCCGAGACTTTGAGGATAGGAGCGGACCGGAGCTGGCAAAAAGTTTTGAAAATTTTGCGAAGATTCGTCAACGGGCACCACAGTTATTCCAAATAGAATGTTGCAGATTTCCTATGGAAAATAGGTCCTAACTATAACTACCTACTGGCGACCGCCAGTAGGTAATATGTATGTATACATATATATGCAAAAAAGAAAATGCAAAAAAGAAAAACTGTGAGTCAAAAATAGTTTTGTGACCATAACGCAACCACTCAGTAAATACTGATCTAAATCTAACTGCTGTCAACAAAGTCCCAAATGTCCCAATGGGTATGTGTATGCATGAGAAAGGTTCCCATCACCCACAACAAGTGGCTCGCTTCATCATTTGGGAACCTGGGAACTTCACCAGAGAACCATCCTCTACCAGATGGACGTAGATACTGGTTCAATGTGTGTCCCAAATGTATCTGTTGGTATATTGTCTGAATCGAGGGAGACCACGGTAATGATGATAAGGGGTGATGTATGCAGTGCACGTGATAAGGAAGTGATGGTTAAAATTGGTTACCAAGGCACAAATGTGTTTTTATTGAAGTGCTACCTTGATACCAAGATAAAATAAAACAGTGCTATGACAGTTTAAACAAATAACTGTGTTGGAAAAGACTGGTCTACGTGTTTCAGCTCTATATATATGTGCATTTGTGTGCTTGTAGAGAAAGGTAGAGAGAGGTAGAGAGGTAGAGGTGTAGAGGTAGAGAGGTAGAGGTAGAGAGGTAGAGGTAGAGAGGTAGAGGTAGAGAGGCAGAGAGGTAGAGAATAGTAGAGAGAGAGGTAGAGAGAGGTAGAGAGGTAGAAAGTAGAGAGTGAGTAATAGAGAGTAGAGAATGAGTAGTAGAGAGTAGTAGAGAGAGTAGCAGAGAGTGAGTAGTAGAGAGTAGTAGAGTGAGTAGTAGAGAGTGAGTAGTAGAGAGTAGTAGGGAGTGAGTAGTAGAGAGTGACTAGTAGGGAGTAGTAGAGAGTGAGTAGCAGAGATAGAGTATTAGAGAGTAGTAGAGAGTGAGTAGTAGAGTGAGTAGTAGAGAGTAGTAGAGAGTAGCAGAGAGAGAGTATTAGAGAGTAGTAGAGAGTGAGTAGTAGAGTGAGTAGTAGAGAGTAGTAGAGAGAGAGTAGTAGAGAGTGAGAAGTAGAGAGTAGTAGAGAGTGAGTAGTAGAGCGTGAGTAGTAGAGTGAGTAGTAGAGAGTAGTAGAGAGAGAGAGTAGTAGAGAGTGAGTAGCAGAGAGTAGTAGAGACTGAGTAGTAGAGAGTAGTAGAGAGTGAGTAGTAGAGAGTGAGTAGTAGAGGGAGAGTAGTAGAGAGAGAGTAGTAGAGAGTAGTAGAGAGTGAGTAGTAGAGAGTGATTAGTAGAGAGAGAGTAGTAGAGAGTAGTAGAGTAGTAGAGAGTGAGTAGTAGAGAGTAGTGGAATAGTAGAGAGTGAGTAGTAGAGAGCAGTAGAGAGTGAGTAGTAGAGTGAGTACTAGAGAGTAGTAGAGAGCGAGTAGTAGAGAGCAAGTAGTAGAGAGTGTGTAGTAGAGAGTGAGTAGTAGAGAGTAGTAGAGAGTGAGTAGTGGAGAGTGAGAAATATAGAGAGTAAGAGAGAGAGTAGTAGAGTAGTAGAGAGTGAGTAGTGGAGAGTGAGCAGTAGAGAGTAGTGAGAGTGAGAAGTAGAGAGTGAGTAGTAGAGAGTGAGTAGTAGAGAGTAGTAGAGAGTGAGTAGTAGAGAGAGTAGTAGAGAGAGAGAGTAGTAGAGAGTGAGTAGTAGAGAGTAGTAGAGTGAGTATTAGAGAGTGAGTAGTAGAGAGAGAGTAGTAGAGAGTGAGTAATAGAGTAGTAGATAGTGAGTGGTAGAGAGTAGTAGAGAGTAGTAGAATGAGTAGTAGAGAATAGTAGAGAGTGGGTAGTAGAGAGTAGTAGAGAGTGAGTAGAAGAGAGTGAGTAGTAGAGAGTGAGTAGTAGAGAGAGTAGTAGAGAGTAGTAGAGTAGTAGAGAGTGAGTAGTAGAGAGTGACTAGTAGAGAGTATTAGAGAGCAAGTAGTAGAGAGTGAGTAGTGAAGCGTGAGTAGTAGAGAGTAGTTAGAGCGAGTAGTAGAGAGTGAGTAGTAGAGAGTGAGTAGTAGAGAGTAAATAGTAGAGAGTGAGTACTAGAGAGAGAGTAGTAGAGAGTGAGTAGTAGGGAGTAGTAGAGTGAGTAGTAGCGAGTGAGTAATAGAGAAAGAGTAGTAGAGAGTGAGTAGTAGAGTAGTAGAGAGTGAGTGGTAGAGAGTAGTAGAGAGTAGTAGAGTGAGTAGCAGAGAGTAGTAGAGAGTGAGCAGTAGAGAGTAGTAGAGTAGTAGAGAGTGAGTAGTAGAGAGAGAGTAGTAGAGAGTGAGTAGTAGAGTACTAGAGAGTGAGTGGTAGAGAGTAGTAGAGTGAGTAGTAGAGAGTAGTAGAGAGTGAGTAGTAGAGAGTGATTCGTAGAGTAGTAGAGAGAGTAGTAGAGAGTGAGTAGAAGAGAGTAGTAGAGAGTGAGTAGTAGAGAGTTGTAGAGAGTGAGTAGTAGAGAGTAGTAGAGAGTGAGCAGTAGAGAGTGAGTAGTAGAGAGTAGTAGAGAGTGAGTAGTAGAGAGAGAGTAGTAGATAGTAGTAGAGAGTGAGTAGTAGAGTAGTAGAGAGTAGTCAGTCAGTGTCAGTCAGTGTCAGTCAGTGTCAGTCAGTCAGTCAGTCAGTGTCAGTCAATCAGTGTCAGTCAGTGTCAGTCAATCATTGTCAGTCAGTGTCAGTCAGTTAGTGTCAGTCAATCAGTGTCAGTCAGTGTCAGTCAGTCAGTCAGTCAGTCAGTGTCAGTCAATCCGTGTCAGTCATTGTCAGTCAGTCAGTTTCAGTCAATCAGTGTCAGTCAGTGTCAGTCAGTGTCAGTGTCAGCCAATCAGTGTCAGTCAGTGTCAATCAGTCAGTGTCAGTCAGTCTGTGTCAGTCAGTCAGTGTCAGCTAGAGCAGCTCTGCTGACCTGGTTCTCTGGCTCTAAAGCAGCTCTGCTGACCTGGTTCTCTCCCTCTAAAGCAGCTCTGCTGACCTGATTTCTCTGCCTCTACAGCAGGTCTGCTGACCTGGTTCTCTCGCTCTAGAGCAGCTCTGCTGACCTAGTTCTTAGGCTACAGAGCAGCTCTGCTGATCTGGCTCTCTGGCTCTACAACAGCTCTGCTGACCTGGTTCTCTGGCTCTAAAGCAGCTCTGCTGACCCGGTTCTATGGCTCTAAAGCAGTTCTGCCGACATGGTTCTCTGAATCTAGAGCAGCTCTGCTGACCTGGTTCTCTCACTCTAGAGCAGCTCTGCTGACCTGGTTCTCTCCCTCTAAAGCAGCTCTATTGACCTGGTTTCTCTGGCTTTACAGCAGCTCTGCTGACCTGGTTCTCTGGCTCTAGAGCAGCTCTGCTGACCTGGTTCTTAGGCTCTAGAGCAGCTCTGCTGACCTGGTTCTCTGGCTCTAAAGCAGCTCTGCTGACCTGGTTCTATGGCTCTAGAGCAGCTCTGCTGACTTGGTTCTCTGGCTCTAGAGCAGCTCTGCTGACCTGGTTCTCTGGCTCTAAAGCAGCTCTGCTGACCTGGTTCTCTGGCTCTAAAGCAGCTCTGCTGACCTGGTTCTCTCCCTCTAAAGCAGCTCTGCTGACCTGGATTCTCTGGCTCTACAGCAGCTCTGCTGACCTGGTTCTCTGGCTCTAGAGCAGCTCTGCTGACCTGGTTCTCTGGCTCTAAAGCAGCTCTGCTGACCTGGTTCTATGGCTCTAAATTAGCTCTGCTGACTTGGTTCTCTGGCTCTAGAGCAACTCTGCTGACCTGGTTCTCTGGCTCTAAAGCAGCTCTGCTGACCTGGTTCTCTGGCTCTAAAGCAGCTCTGCTGACCTGGTTCTCTGGCTCTAAAGCAGCTCTGCTGACCTGGTTCTCTCCCTCTAAAGCAGCTCTGCTGACCTGGTTCTCTGGCTCTAGAGCGGCTCTGCTGACCTAGTTCTTAGGCTCTAGAGCAGCTCTGCTGACCTGGTTCTCTGCCTTTACAACAGCTTTGCTGACCTGGTTCTCTGGCTCTAAAGCAGCTCTGCTGACCCGGTTCTATGGCTCTAAAGCAGTTCTGCTGACCTGGTTCTCTGGCTCTAGAGCAGCTCTGCTGACCTGGTCCCTTGGCTCTAAAGCAGCTCTGCTGACCTGGTTCTCTGGCTCTAGAGCAGCTCTGCTGACCTAGTTCTTAGGCTCTAGAGCAGCTCTGCTGACCTGGTTCTCTGGCTCTAAAGCATCTCTGCTGACCTGGTTCTATGGCTCTAAAGCAGCTCTGCTGACCTGGCTCTCTGGCTCTAGAGCAGCTCTGCTGACCTGGTTCTCTGGCTCTAAAGCAGCTCTGCTGACCTGGTTTTCTCCCTTCAAATCAGCTCTGCTGACCTAGTTCTCTGGCTCTAAAGCAGATCTGCTGACCTGGTTCTCTCCCTCTAAAGCAGCTCTGCTGACCTGGTTCTCTGCCTCTAGAGCAGCTCTGCTGACCTGGTTTCTCTGGCTCTAGAGCAGCTCTGCTGACCTGCTTCTCTGGCTCTAAAGCAGCTCTGCTGACCTGGTTCTCTCCCTCTAAAGCAGCTCTGCTGACCTGGTTCTCTGCCTCTAGAGCAGCTTTGCTGACCTGTTTCTCTGGCTCTAAAGCAGCTCTGCTGACCTGGTTCTATGGCTCTAAAGCAGCTCTGCTGAGCTGGTTCTCTGGCTCTAAAGCAGCTCTGCTAACCTGGTTCTCTGGCTCTAGAGCAGCTCTGGTGACCTGGTTCTCTGGCTCTAAAGCAGCTCTGCTGACCTGGTTCTCTCCCTCTAAAGAGCTCTGCTGACCTGGTTCTCTCCCTCTAAAGCAGCTCTGCTGACCTGGTTCTATGGTTCTAAAGCAGCTCTGCTGACCTGGTTCTCTGACTCTAGAGCAGCTCTGCTGACCTGGGTCTCTGGTTCTAGAGCAACTCTGCTGACCTGCTTCTTAGGCTCTAGAGCAACTCTGCTGATCTGGTTCTCTGGCTCTACAACGGCTCTGCTGACCTGGTTTCTCTGGCTCTACAGCAGCTCTGCTGACCTGGTTCTCTGCGCTCACGATGCACACACCTGACTTCGTGAAAATATATTTAAAAATAATATAAGTTTATTATAAGTACAAATATATTATTTTTATGAATTTCTTAAATAATCTCTTGCCCTAATATGTATATTAAAGGCACATACATATCATTTTGGAACATACATTTTTTTTGCGGGAGTCACACATCCAGCACGCCCCAGCAAGTATATGACGTCACGCGGGACCCGCAACCGTGCAAGCATCTTGTACAGTAATACGCATGTGTCGCGAATGTGCGGGAGCAGGAGTCGCGGACTGGTCACATACCAATCGCGCACATCACGTAATATTAAATGTATATGATGTAACTGAAAAACACGCAGCCGTCGCACACCGTACGCGGATCCTTCATGACTTTTCTAAAATGGCGGCTAGAATGCGCGCAGCAACCGTGATGTGTACGCTTTGAGTGCGCGACTCCGAAAAAAAATTGGAAAATATTTTTTTTAAAGAAAATAATATAAATATATTAAAATAAAACATGAAAACAAAAAAAATTATCAATATTTCAGTTTGATTTTTAAAAAATAAAATTTTGTGCAATTTTCAGAAAAATATATAATGTTATTTAATTAATAAAATATTTATAAATAAACAGTTGAAAAACTGTTGAAAATCAGTACAAGAACATAGGTATAACTACTATCACACTTAAAAATTAGCATTTAAAAAACCTTTGAAATTCACTGAAAAAAACATAGGTTTCAGAGACGTTATGATGTCACATATTGCATCATTCATGACATGGTCAGTGACATAACAGAGAAAAACTTCATGGCAAAGATAGTAGTACTATACGTTAGAAACGGGAAAATCAAAAGAATTTTTTATAAATATATCTACACCTCTCTTGGTCCCGTTTTTCCAGGAGAAAAATTTATTTTCCTTTATGTTTTGAGTAACACTTTTGTGTTTTTGTCTTTCTTTATTACACTCTACCCTCACCACTGTCCTTCATCTTCTAAAAAAATTGCGCTCCATCCAGTGTGTTGGTCTGCACCTGGGTGTATGATGCAGCCCAATGATGAAGCATGACGCTACCAAGTGTGTGAGGGAAGTATTAAAAATTCTTTTGACTTTCCCGTTTCTAACGTATAGTACTACTATCTTTGCCATGAAGTTTTTCTCTGTTGTGTGAGATTTATATATTGTTAAGGGAGTCAGAGAAGACTTAAACCCTTGTCTCTTCTTTCTTGTGATATTTATGGTCAGTGACATCACTGATGACATCACTGATGACATCTCAAATGACATCACTGATGACATCATCCACGTGACAATCTGATACACCTCATCATACACTAGTGTAACCTTTCATCACTCACTGTAAATTACAGAGTACCATATTTGAAACCATTGACACACCAATGCCAGTTACTACATACCCACTCACTGATTCCTAAGTCTACACACACAACTACCCATTCAACAACAGAATCATTCATACATGCAGTCACTAATTAATAGAACACTATCAAATGCACTTATACACATATATAGACATTGACACATCAGCAGTCATCTTAGTCGGTTATGCAGTCATCCTACTCTCTCATGAAAAAAATTAATCACACTGACATTTACTCACTTACACAATTATCCAACAACACCTCATTTATTCAAACACATAGTAATACATAATGTTCATCAAAAGAGGGAAGGTGCACTCGTTGAGATTAAACACAGAATCAGGTAGTCCAAAAAAATAATAATTCTTTCTTTATTCTGATCATTTTAACACGAACAGCACACAGCCAACACGTTTCGTTCCAAGCAGGAACTTCGCCAGGGCTATTTGACTGGCGGCTAAGTTACCCCAAATAAGGTTTATGTGATCCACAAAAAAGCCACGTCTCATCTCAAGAAAAGAAGGGCCATAGAAAGAAAATTATATTCCTATAGCTAATAAATATACAGCCTCGCAATACCAATAGCAGATGACCAATATAATGGAACTTATTGCAACAGAATCAATGCGATATGTTACTAAATATCTTACCGCCGGGTCCCACAGGAAACTCCGTGGAGGGAAATGGTTTTCCCTCCACGGAGTTTCCTGTGGGACCCGACTCATACACCCACTCACTGACCTATACAGCCACTCACACACCCATTCTCAAATTTTAGAGGTTACAATTTGGATTATTTTTTTTTTTAAGTAGAAATTCACTGAAAAAAACAAAACTTACAGGGAAGTTATAGTTAGGAAATAGAATAATAAAAAACCTTAGAAATTCACTGAAAAAACACAGAGGTTACAGGGACATTATAGTTAGGAAATAGAGTTTAACCCCTTCGGTGCTCATGACGGAATGGTTCCGTCATGACCCACGGTTGAGCTGTGCTCATGACGGAACCATTCCGTCATGACCACGCCCGCGCAAGATTCCGCCAGCACAGCGGCGGAATCTGCGCAGCATCGAAGGGGTTAAAAAACTTAGAAATTCACAGAAAAAGCCAAAAGTTGATGGGACATTATAGTTAGGCTCAGATTTTACATGCACAAAACCAGTGAAATTCAGAAGTTATAATTACCTAAGCTAACTTTAACATACTCCCAACACAATGCACTGCTTATGACCTCACATAATAAATATCCTGAAAGTCAAGTGCTAAAGGATTGTGCTTGGTATTCAGCTTGAGCTCTATTACTAAGGTTGCCACTGGGCATCAGAGGTTAAAGACTACATATATCACTGTAACCCTTGATTGCCCTGCAAACTCAAACACACATTCAAGTCTCAGGGTATGCCTCTTACACACAAAAGGTGATGGGGAGAATGCTTCCAGTTTGTCAAACCACTGGCTATCACTTGGATTATGTTGGACATGATATTCTTGGCTTGGTTTCCCCTACTTTTTGCCTTCAATCCCCCTCTTTCTGCTGTTTAAAAATGTTTCTGCTCTTAGTAGTCTACCACTACTAACCAGTGCTACAGTGCTTGTGCTCTCTCCTTAAAAAATGATAACATTGGTTTCCACCCAATTGGTACATTTAATTTCCTTGTAAGTCCCTAGTAAGATGGGATACCTGTACCCAGGGTCTGTAAATTAAATGCTACCAATCGGCCTGCAGCACTTATTATGCCACCCACTTAAGTAAGCTTTTTAACCATGCCTCAGATCAGCTATTGCAGCCTGTGTGTGCAGTTTAACCAGCCATTTTGACCTGGCAAAATAAACCTTTTGCCAGGCCTAAACCTTCCTTTTTAATACATATAATTCACCCGTTAGGTAGACCCTATAAAGCCCAGAGGACAGGCTGCAGTGTATTTAAAAAGTTGGACCTGTACCTTATTGGTGTGGGCTTTTTTCTTGTGTTGTGTTCTCACTTTATTATTGTTTGCAATGCTGCATCAATATTTTACACATATCCTCTAAGTTATGCCTGACTGCTTTTGTGTCACGCTGCCAGAGGGTTTAGCACAGGTTAATTAATTTTGTGTTTGCTTGTGTTTTACACTGACAAGAATTGTGGTTGCAGGTTGAGTAGGGTTTCACCAACCTCCCCCTGTAACCCCATTTCCTACAGAGTAGTATTTTAACCCCTCATTCATTTGCCCACAATGCACGTTTCAGTTTGGACCCAGCTACGTGCCAATCAGTCTTGACCCTGCTCAAAAAGGAGCAGTCTAGCCAAAACTACCAAGGCCAAATTCTCTGAACAAGAACACAAGCAACGAAAGACCGGTTTCGCCCTGATTGGGTCTTGTCAGTTGGGCGAAGATAGGTTTCAGTGGCACAATGAGCAAGGAGCTCATGTCCATGCATACCGTTGCTAATTAGAGGGAAACAACCTTTACAATGCAGTCATTACATCGCACTACATTTGCAACACAGTCATTACATCGCAACATCCTTTACAACGCATGTCACTGCAATGCAGCCATTACATTGCATGTCACTACAACACATGACACTACAACGCATGTCACTACAACGTAGGCATTACATCGCATGTCATTACAACGCATAGTACCCCTACACTATCCAACACTTACCGTACTATTGCACCCCCTGGAGTTAGAATAGTAATTTTTACCCCTACACTATCCAACACTTACCCTACTGTTGCACCCCCTGGAGTTAGAATAGTAATTTTTACCCCTACTCTATCCAACACTTACCCTACTGTTGCACCCACTGGAGTTAGAATAGTAATTTTTACCCCTACACTATCCAACATTTACCTTAAATGCAATGTAATGGTATGCGTTTTAATGGTATGCGTTGTAAAGGTAAAATGCGATGTAATGGAATGCGTTGTAAATGTAGTTTTAAAAAATTTGTTGTAATGGCATGCAAGGTAAATGTATGCGTTGTAAAGGATGTTGCGATGTAAAAACTGCGTTGTAAAGGCATGAGTTGTAAATGTATGCGTTGTAATGTCATACATTCCTAATTAGAGCAGTGCATCAAACACTCAAAAAACAGCCGTAAGATAAGAAATCCTTAGAGAAACAGCTGATTGTAACAACTGAGACTATGCATGGCAAATACAGATAAGGCAATAACATCTGGACCTTACCTTGCCTAACACAATGCACACATTGAGTACACATGGTTCTAAATATCTAATTCTACAGACAGATACTATGAAAGACAGGTTTATCCCTTATATTTAAGGGGGCTGGACACACAAGACGTATATATAGATAACTTTGGTGGCTACATACTTGAATATTCCATCTGATGAGAGCTTATCAAAAGGCCGCATTGAACAAAATAACAAGAGAGGAAGATTTGAAATCAAAAATTGGTTGAAATGAAGTAAATCATTTAAAGGTGGTATAAACTGTGCTCGAGACAAAGTAACAGACTGATCAAAATTACACTAAAGCACCGGAATATTATAGAAAATATTGAAACCTTGAGAGACTTGGGAATCAAATTACATTGGTGGTGTACTCATAAAAAGATTAGTTGAAAGCAATTACTAACAAGGGCCAATTTGTCTAAACATAAAATGCAGTTACTAGAGATAAAAACAACAGGAACATCTCCATGTTTGAATTGTAAGCATTGCCAGTAACCATGAGTATATTTTTAAGGGGACATGACCCTCAGCTATGACTACAGATTATAACTGTGCACAATAGGTGCACTCATTCTCAAATACTTGTAGGGAAAAGGGTACAGTTGTAAAGCACATAGGGACATATTTACAAGAGAATGGCGAAGCGCGGCATTAAGCCGAAAATGCAGGGATGCCTCATATTTACTCCTATACAGTGCATCCCAGCGTTTTCCCCAGCACAGGTGCTAAACTGAGCTGCCTAGCCCCAAAGCAAGCACCCTTGCACCATAGTGCAACAGTGCCTGCATTGAGTGAACGATTGCTCATGTGCAGGAAGGTGTCCTTTCCTGCACATAAACAATCCAGAATGACGATTTGTAACTTCTATGTGTGCTGCTTTGTGCAGCACACATAGAAGTTGAAAATCGTCATTTTCTAAATGATTGTTTATTTGCAGGAAGGAACACCTTCCTGCACTAAAACAATCATCCATGGTGTTTTGCTTTCTCTATGTGGGCTGCACAATGTATTTAGCACACCAAAATCCGCATGACAGAGTAAATACTGTATTCCTTTCACCTGTTAAATTTCAGCAGGTTTAATCTGCCAAAATGTAATTAGGTTGTAATATTTATTGCATTCGATAATTAACTGATATGTTAACTACAACCAAACTCATAAACACGAACCCTGCACATATAGGTCTCCGAAAGGGGTTCTGAAAATAACCCACTCATAATCATGGCTTTTGTCTGCAATCTTATGGTGTCCTAGCTGCGGGTATGCGGAGAACCACCAGAAAGGGTGAGTTTGTCTGCAAGATAAGCAGCGGGTGCTATTTGTGATGGCTTTCTAAATGATGCATCTGATTTTGATGATGGTGCGGGCCCACATGTAAAGCCAGTGTTGTTCCATCAGGTTGGGGGCAATGTGGTCATTTTTCTTCAGGCCTTGGGTGAGACATGCTGCAGCATCTCTGAAGTCACTTTCTGGAAGAAACAGTTTCACTTCTTCATTTTCATTTGGTAATGTGAGGTTGGTGTCCAAGGTGAACTCAAGTGACTTGGCATTCAGTCAAAGTTGGGGTTTGAAATCCTCAAGGCTCGTGTCATTGAGCTAGGTTTCAACTGTTTTGTGTTGTTCTTGCCAAACATCGAAATTCTGTCTTGGTTGGGTTGCGCTTTCGGTAGATGAAGGGCATTCAATTTTGGATGATATGTACACAGTGTTTGAGGCTGTTGGTGTCGGAATCAGAGGAAAATTCCAAATGAAATGGTTTAATATTGGTGTGTTGAAGGGCAGGTGAGAGGTCCAGAAATATCAGGAGGCAGGGATCATCTTTATCTCTGGTCAGGAGGGCATTGTTTACGATTTATAAGGTAGTGGTCTCCATGATGCAGTATCCTCTGACATCAGACTAGTATTTGTTCATATGTAAATGCATTCATTTACACGTGCAAGTCATCCACAAGCAGTGACTATCCAGTATTAAATCCATTTACTTATGATTAATACTATTGAAGGTAGCATAATATTGCTCATGAGTAAATCCAATTATAAAGAGGAGGAATGGATGTTTTGGGTACCAGGGAATATTTTGAACTCACACTTATGTGAATATTTACAAGTATATTTCCAACCTATCCCTTCTATGGAAATAATCAGAGATTTACTCCGTTTTAAAGGCTGGAAGAAAATCGCTTTAGAAAGTGGGAATGAGCCTGGATTCTGAACACCTAGCCAGAAAAATGGGGTAGCATATGTGAAGGGGCTTTGTCTCAAAGAGCAACTGTATTTTACGGGAGGAGAGGAAAAATAAACAACCAAAAAACACAATTGCTAATCCAAGTCAGTGATTATGAAAAAGTACACATTCTTGCGTTACTAATTTTGATTTTAACTAGTAACTGTATTTCTCTTAATTGTTCAGGGGCATATTATCAAGACCCTTATCTCCGCTTTTTTGGCTTTAAAAGCCAAAAAAGCGGAGATAATGTTTTCGCCCTATTAACAAGGCAGTGCTAACATGCATTAGCGCATGTTAGAAGCCTTGTTATCGACGCCTCGCTTTGTATCTCTAATGAGATGCAAAGTGGGCGTCACTGGGCAGTGCAACCTTGCAAATATCGCTGATGTGCACATCGCGATATTTACAAGGCTGTCCCAGCATTTAAGCAGACGTTAGTTTTTGGAGAAAACCGCTGTTTGCGCCAAAAACGTACGTCTGCTAAAATGCAGACTTACCTATCCCTAACATTGGGGTGGATTATGCTGATACGACCACAGGGTTGTATCAGCAAGGTTAACGCCGTTTTGCAGGGAACATCGCTGGAAAACCAGCGATGTTCCCTGCAAAACGGCGATTTCCCCGCTATCGCTGGAATTTTTATCGCCCTGGAGAAACGCGTTGTTAATAACGCGCTACCGGGCGATAAATTCCAGCGATGGAAGTCGATAAATAAAAAAGCGCTAAGCGCGCTTTGAGTTATTTATCGCCGTCCCTAGATAATATGCCCCTTAGTTCCTCTGGTGACAGGTGAAATCTGAGCTCAATATTTGTGGAGCTCAGAAAATGATCTTATGTACTTTCAGGATGAGTTAACAGAAAAAGTATTACAGAGAAAACAGATTGTGTGCTTTTTTCTGATTACCTTGTATGCATTTTGTTTAAATAAACAGAGTTTTTAACTATTGCTGCACAGGCCCTTTAGGCCATTAATGGCAGGCCAAAACTTAATTTGAGCTAGACTGGGATTGAGAAATCCACCGCCCACCCGTGCCTACAGACCTGTAATGCACGCACTGCAATAATTTAATTAATGGTAAATGGTTAGAACATCCAATGACAGCAAAAGGATATTTTTAAAACTTTATGCAACAAGCCAGACTGCATATGTAATCTATCTTCTTAAATGCTCCCATGGGAGATAAAAATAAGATTGACAGATATAAGGCACTTAAACCTGACATCAAGTGTGGCAATACACCTTAATGGAAATAAACAGGAGCCCAGAGTTACATAGAAGTCACACAACACAGGGCAGCAGGTAAAGTTGGTGTGCTGACTTGCATGAATGGGAGTATACAGAACGGAGCCATATCTATTAAGGTGCTTTTGCACTATAGTGCAAGGGTGTCTGTATTGCCTGAAGCATATCTTTTGGACTGGAAAGGATCCCTTATATCACAGAAAGTATGCTGTGAGGCGTCTCCCACTTAGTATGTCTGCTGGACAATACAGCATGCATTCAAAGTGGGAAAAACTAGGAGAAATGAAGCATTTCTCCTCGCCATGCCTGCCTCGGTGAAGGGGCAGGATTTTTCCTCAAATCTCTGCATTTCTTTTGTGGATAGTGATTTGCATCAAAACCCAAGGGTGGATGCATGGGAACACCCATGCACCACCCACAGAATGCTCAGAAACTTAAGCTCAAGCCATATATAGCTTGATTTATGAGGTGCATATCATTTTCTGGACATAAGGATGGTGACAAGTGGAAAACAGCATTTTGGTTGGGCATGTTGAATATTGTGTTATGCCATTTTGATAGTATATTGCTCCTGTTGTCTTTCAGAGATTTATGGATATCATCTTTTCTGGCATTTTCAACCTGGTTGTATTGCTTGCTTTATTTGGATTATATTGAAGAGTTTTCAAAGGCATTTGCAGAATACCAACAACTTTTGAATCTTCCATTGTCAAGGCCCAATCAACATCATCAGACTTGTAAGCCTGAGAAGTGTGAGTTCGACAGGAAGAAAGCAAGTACCTTGGGTTGAGACTAAGTGCTTCTGGTCTTTGAATGGATTCCAAGAAGATGCCTGCTATTATAGATTTGCCTTCTATGAATGTTGAGGGGACTCAAAGTTTTATTATTAGTTTATCAAGAAGTTGACAGAGGTAACCAAAGAAAAGGCACAAGTCATGAAAAAAGATAACATGAATGGAAGATTTTTCGGAATGGTCAAGTCAAAAAAGCTTGTAATATACTCAACCAAATGTTTACCCAAGTACCCATCTTACCACATCCTGGTACTTCAAGAAAATTAATTGGGTATGCACATGCTTCTGGTAGAGCAGTTTGGTCAGTTTTGTTACAGAGGCAAGATGAGGATGGACAGGAAAATCCTATCTTTTATTTATCTGTGGACCCCCCTCCCCAGTCTCGTCAGGCCCTGGGTACCCCATCCCCAGGGCTGTATCTAATTTATTGGGGATGGGGGCTTGTGTCCCCCGCGAGCTCATTTTGCCCCTGGGATCACTCACCCAGGGACCTCGATTTTAAATAGGGCACACACCATATACACGCTGGGGGTCACGGGGGGAGCTCCATGCTATGGGAGCCGGCATTGCTCCTGCTAAAAGGGAGTATTTATTTATGCTGTTCCTTCCACGCTAGACCAATCTTTTGATCTATTTCCCAGCTCACATCAGTGTGGGCAGGAAAATAGATCTCAAGTTTGCTCTCAGCTGCCAGAAGCATTTTTAAAGCTCCCACCCATTGGGAGCAGACTTTGGGGCCGATTGCGATGCCGTTAGGATAGCATTCCCACCGAATCGGTTCGGGAATGGTTTTCGACCGACTTGGATTGGGAGAGTCCGACCGACTGACCGACTGATTACGATGCATCCAGAGGCTTCCAGATACGATTGGGTCGAACTCCCGTTGACTTCAATGGGAGCATACATTCCGACCGAATGTATAGGCTCCCATTGAAGAAAGTGGTGGCTCGGAAAAATCAGGCACCCTGTGGCGAGCACCCCCTGGTGCCTGCCACACTGTGCCTGGCTGGTAAGGGGGGACCCATGGGTACCCTCACGGGCCTGTTTGGGAAGGTTCCGGTGCAGGGGGGCCTGCTACGGGGCCCCAAAGTTTGAATCTGACTGCCGATTCGAGTCGGACCGCATGATTCAGAAAGGCTGTCCGAATCCAGCATCGTAATTGGTCATTTGGAAACATGGCTCCTGTGAGCAAGACGGAGCCCCGCGTGGTGCTGCAGTGAGCCGCTGAAGACTCACGACCAGCCGGAGTCCCCACAAGAGCTGGTAAGTGGGGCATGCTGTACGTTTAAAGCGCGCCGCGCTTGGAGCGCACGTGTGTATTTAAAAAAAAACAAAATTGCATGTTGTACATTTAAAGCGCGACGTGCTTGGAGCGCATTTTAAAAAAAAATTACATGAGGCTGGTGAGGACGAAAGTGAAACTGCTTGCTGGCTTGCGAGGGAAGGGGGACAGGAGATGTGCACGCCGCATGGCTGTAAGCGCGTACACCAACTCAAATCCGCCGAGAGCCTGCGCGTGCCCATCTCCTGTCCCCCTTCCGAGGCAAGTCAGCAACAATAGATCTCGCTGGCAACAGCGCTTCGCGCTGCGTTCGCCAGGTGAGACCTAAAAAGCACAATTTGCAAACAAAGATCTAGCTTCCTTCCAAATTTGGTGTAATTCCGATCAGCAGTTTATTGTGGTAGCCCTTCTTAAAGAAGTCTATTGAAAATGCATGGGGAGTTTGCCTTTTGGGACCCCCTTTTTCTCATCCCCCGCTTGATGGATCACCCCAAAACTTTCCATGCACCAACTAGTAAAAAGTAGCACCTTTTTGGAAACTTTTGTGGAGATTTGTCAAACGAGGCCAAAGTTATTAGCAACACAAAAAAATATTTCCTATGGTAACACTGACCCAACGATACCTATACTTATACGTAATATATATAACAAGATAATAATCCTTTTTGATATAAAAATAAAGACATTTTTTTTTAAAATAATTACATTAATTTAAATCAATTCTATACATAACTTTATGTACATTTAAATACAAAAATGTTACTTTAGGTGGGGTTTTATAATAAATCTTTACAAAATAAATGTAATTACATTTATTATAGATAAATTAACTATTTCATTAACATTAAGTTAATAGTGTAAAGTTACTACTACTAGCTTTTCACGTCAAGGAAGAGCTCTCCACTACCATGGTGGAGAAATCACTATGGTAAAGTATGTGGAAAATACAAATTCTTTATTAAACTTTTTTTTTAAAGTATAAATATATTTTTATGCTAAACATTAATGCAAATGTATTAATATTATTTTATTTGTTAATGTAGAACAAAATGAAAAAGCTACTGCACTACTAACGTAATATATATTTAATTAATTTAAATATAATAAAATAAATAAAAAATATGTTTTAAAGATTATTTGAAAAAACACACCTTTAAAAATCACACCTAAAGTAATATTCTTAGATTTACTTAGTATGTATTACAAATTTTAAAACGTTATGAATAACATTAATTGAAATGTTTGTTTTAACAAACTTACACTACGTTTATTTTTAAATGAGAAAAAAAGTCTCTTAATATTTAGGGGATCATTACGATGGCGGAAGGCCTGCCACCAACAGCTGGTCGATGGCAGGCCTTCCGCCATCGTACTGCTGTTTTCCCCTGCCATATTATGATGGTGGGGGGAATCGTTGGGCATGCATGGCGGTCATAAAGACCGTCTGCCCCGGTTCTGGCAGGTGGTCCTTTTCCAACCACCTGTCAGAACAGAAACATAGCCCAACATTGTGGCGGGTGCTGTAGGGATTATGATATCATTTCCTCCATTCATTTTGCGGCAGAAAAAAACGCAGCAAAACGAATGGCGGAAATGGATTTGGGGACCCGTAGCGGGCCCCCGTTAATCCCTGGGATTGGGTTAAGGGCACTGGGGGCACCTATGGTGCCCCCCTACATATCCATGTACCATGTGTCAGGCACCGCATAGTTCCTGCCACATAGTGCAGGGATATGCAAGTGTCTTTATTTCTGCATTGTGTCGGGGGCTGTTAAACGCATCCCTGCCACAATGCAAAATATAGGTGATGCAACCGCCATGGTGGCGGTCGCATCGTAATTCGGATTGTGGGGAGGCCGCCTCATGGGCGGCCGGTCCCAAATCCGAAACGATGGCGGACGGACGGAAGTCCGTCAGCCTTAGTAATGAGCCCCTCACTACTGTTTGGGGTCCAATTTGGCTAAGTAGGGCATCATCATTACTCCTGCTGACATACTGCTGTGCAGACACAAGAACTGTTATCCTCATCATCACTACACTTTTTCATTTACCGACTCAACACTAGCTTCTCTAGTAGAGAGAACAGCAACATCTCAGACTGGATTTTTACATACTTACTCACACAGATGCACAGTAAATACAGCATCTGCAGCAGCAATACAAGCATCTCAGAAATGTGTGCATGGTCATAATAATATGTGATAACAGGCGTGTGTATGCGTGTGTGTGTTTGTGTATTAGTCTGTGTGCAATAATGTATCAAATAGTACAGATGTGTGACATGTGTTAGTTTGCTAGCCTCATAATTTGTGAGTTTTTTACTGTTGATCTGAATAAGCATGAGGGTATGAGGGTGGTTGTATAATGTTTTGTGTGTGCTGGACTTAGTCATTGTGTGTGTGTGTGTGTGTGTGTGTGTGTGTGTGTGTGTGTGTGTGTGTGTTAGAGAGATATGTGCTGGTGTGATGTGTGTGTGCCTTGCACGTGAGTGATTTGCTGTAATTATTTGTGTGGTTGCTTACTTGTTCATGTGTCGTAATCTGTGTGAATGTGCATATTTGTGATCGTGTGTAGGGGTGTATGATGTGTCATGGTGTGTGTGCTGTTACTGTTGATATGATGTTGTTTAATGGTACATGAGTGTTTGTGCGATGGTTTATGTCAGTGTATTTGAATGATTTGTGTTGATTTATGTTGTGATGCTTGTGTGTAGCACATGTGAATGTGTTAGTGTGATGTAGTGTGTGAGATTTACGTGGCAGCAGGATTGTGTGTTTTGGAGCTAGTGTAGGTGTCATGTTGGTTATTAGAGCTGCATGTGTCATGCTGTGCTGGAGTGCGTTATAGTTTGTATGATGATTACAAGTGGTGTCATCATGCTGAGGATGCATGGGTGCTGTTGCAATGTGTGTGTGAGTTTGTGAGTAATGATGTCTTTGTGTTCATATATGAGACTGGTTTGTTCATGATGGTGTGAGTGTGTGTGTGTGTGTGTGTGTGAGTGTGTGTGCGTGTATGTGTGCATGTGTGTGTGTTAGAGAGCGAAAGAAACAGTTTGTGTGTTTGAAATGGTGTGTGATGGTATGACAAAGGTAATCAATTAGTCTTATAAAGAGCTGCTCCTCACCCCTGAGGATATCTGAGTGCTGGGTTATCATTGATCTCAGTTGAACAGCCAGGTCTTGAGTTCTCTTCTGAATTCCACCAGGGAGGGTGATGTTCCTAGTTGAAGGGGCAGGTCATTCCAGGCCTTCGAAGCGAGGTATGGGAAGGTGCGGCCTCCACTGTGGCTGCAGCGATGAAGGGAGTGCGAGCAAGGGCCAGAGAGGTGGAGCGCAGGTGTCTGGTAGGTAGGTGGAAGTTCACGCAGTGGTTGATGTATGCTGGTTCCTGGTCTGTAGGCATGTGTCAGAAGCTTGAACTGGCATCTCTTCTGGACGAGGAGCCAGTGGAGGTTCTT
The DNA here is from genome assembly GCF_964204655.1 of Triturus cristatus. Taxonomy (NCBI): domain Eukaryota; kingdom Metazoa; phylum Chordata; class Amphibia; order Caudata; family Salamandridae; genus Triturus; species Triturus cristatus. The sequence continues at coordinate 696,737,151 of NC_140580.1, forward strand.
GAGGTGAAGGGTGATGTGGGTGCATTTAGGGAGGTTAATGATGAATCTGGCTGCTGCGTTCTGTATGATCTGGAGTCTCTTGAGGAGTTGAGTGGTGATGCCAGAGTAGAGAGCATTCTCATAGTCGATCCGGCTGATGACGGTGGCCTGGGTGACAGTTTTCCTGGTGTTAATAGGAACCCATTAAAAGATTTTTTAGAGCACAGGGAGTGTGTGGAAGCAGGATGAGGCAACTGCATTGACTTGGTGCTTCCTGGTGAGTTTGATGTCGAAGATTATGATAATTTTGTGTGTGTGGTAAGTCGTGTGGGTGTCGGGAAGGGTCCGAGGTTGGAGCTCCACAAGCTGTTGTCCTACAGGGAGGTGTTCTTCCTGAAGATCAGCACTTCCATCTTCTCCGTGTTGAGCTTTAGGAAGTTGGTCCTCAACCAGTCGGCGATGGTAGCGTAAGTTTGTTCTGGTGGTGGAGGGGTCTTCAGAGAATGAGACGATGAGTTGTGTGTCGTCTGCGTAGGATATTATGTTGAGTCTGTGGGTTCTGACGATGTCTGCGAGTGGTGTCAAGGAGGTGCTGAACAGGGTGGGGCTGAGGGACAATCCTGGGTGATGCCACAGATGGTACAGGTAAGGCTGTGGCATGTTTTCACTAAGAGGGCTTGTGACTAAATGAATTATTAAAATTAAGGCAACTCCTGCACTCTTACTTTGTAAACTTGGTTTATCAGTGTTTCAACCACCAGCTGGTAGAGCATCCGCACTTCCGCTTAAAAGATAATGAGGCATACTGGTTCGGATACCTTAGACACAGTCTCAGAACCCTTGTGTTGCACCCTGTATGGCCAGCTAGTACAATATCTGTAAATGTGTAAACATATAGTGACATTTTCTATTTCATGATAACATATTCCATTGCATCATTCCCTTCCAGGGTTCCCCCCTATAATGTCTCTCAGAGATCTAGTTCCTCAGCATTCCTCCACAGGCCCCATACTTTCTCAAACTTTCATGGACAACCATGGGCTTGGTACAATAATTTTTCTACCCTCATGCACCAATCCAGATTGGACTCCAATGCTCACTGCATCTGTGGCCTTTTCTGCCCCCATTGTCTAATAATGTCTCACCTTGCCACCATCAGGGCAGCATTGCAAAAGACTCTTTTTCATGACTTCCTGGAATCGAGGATGCTGTGATTCAGCTTGCCACTTCTGGTTCTTCAATGCCCTCTCCTTTGTCCCTTCAATAAGAAATGATTTCTAATGGCTGCGCCACTAGATGCTTAAATGTAATAAAAAGCAGTACATACAGTAGGCTATAAACGAAAGGTGACAATTTCATTGAACAGGAGGAACTACAAGCAGGTTTCTCTCTTCTGGGAAGCCAGTATGTTGAAGAACATTAATGTTAATGTTTTACATGTGTTATAAGTGTAAGGGTCACCCTGGTGAAAATTGCACCTGATCTATGCCTTTGCCTACAAAAGGCACTGAAGTCACCAATGTATTGCCCAAACAGCTTCTAAAGTTACACAGTGAACCCCGCTCATGCAGCCTATGTGGATGTAGCACTCATCCATTTTTACAATTCTTGCAAGACATTCTGAAATGGAACTCAGGTCCAGATTTACTATTCTTTGACACAGGGCAATGTGGCACAACATTTGCTGTGTTATCTACTCACAAAGGGAGAGAGAAATAAGTACCATATCTATTAAGATATAGTGCATTTTTTCCGGAGCAATTTTGGCAGTCAGTGGTTAATTTGTAAAAGAATAAGTGTTGGGGTTCTCATCAGGAGGCAGTTTGCACCAGTCCATTTCTCCAAAATAAGTTGGAAAACTGCCAATTCATGCGGATTTTGCACAGTAGAACTGGACACACGGGAAGGAACCAGCACAGAAGTAAGTGCGGGGTAGAGTTGTAAAGAAGCCCCTGATGAGTTCAAAAGAAACACCTCAAGTGGAAGTGGAAGGATACCCAAAGAGCCAACAGCATTGGCTGAGAGATCCATACTCCACTGGGCTGAGCTGAGGTGGGAATGACAGTGTCTCAAGCCAATGGCTAATAGAGGCTGGTGGAAAAATGCCAATGGTTGAAAAGAGCAGATACAAACTCACTCTATGTATACTGTTAGCAACAGGTCTGTTTGGCAGCCTAAAAAGGGTAAGAGAGCGAGAGGGGACCCATTAATCGATAAAAATGAAAAGTGTGGAAGGAATGCAACCAATGGCGGTTTAAAGGAAGAGTTCATGATTAATAGACAAAAGAAAAAAGAGATGAGTGAAAGAAGTTGACAGGTGAAAGAAAGATGGGAAGAATGCCAAGCGTAGAAAAACCAATTTACTGACAGCAAAGAAATGATCAAGGAACAATCTGTCCGACAGAGCTAGAAGGCAAGAGCATCAGGAAAGTTGGTCTGATGGCAAGCGCAATGAGAAGAGATTATAAGAAAACTCTTTGCTAGACGTACAGTAAGGGGAACTGTGAGACATGGCCAGAACACCGATCATGAATTACAATACTTCTTGGGCTCCTAAAACACTTCTAAACATGTTTTGTCGCTTTGACAAACGACTTAAGTCGCAACTTTACCATGCCTTTTGAATCATGCCTAATACTGCTCTCCTTTTCACCTCTCTTCTTGTCTGTCTTTCCTTTATTTAATATTTTTTTATTTTCTTTCTGTTAAAATTGCCATTAGAATGTTTTGGTTTCTATCATTACTACGTTCTCACCAATTTTCCAGTTTACCACAGATTGTAAATGCATTATTATTCATTCTACAGCATGACCTAATTCTGAGATCTCTTTTTTACTGTATGTCTCATTGTGTCATGTCTATTTTGTTCAGGATTACGTTCTTTTCCGTTCGTTTTTTATGCATTTCAAACATCCAATCTGTAACATTCTGAACTCTAACTGTTACAACTCCAACAGCATGTAATCAGTTTGTTTTTTCATTTACATGCGATTGACATTAATTAGGACATGTGCAAGACCACCAATTTAGACAGCTTCGTTCTTTGTTTCAGGATTTTGTTCACATTGACCCGCATTATTTCCATTTAGTATTCTTTTATTTTATCATGCCTACACCGACTATTAGAGTGTAAAGTAGTTTTTTTCTTTACTTTGCTGTTAATATGAGGCAGACTGTCGACATATACAAATGCTTGTTTTTTTTGGACACACCACCTTTCCACCCTTTCCATTCCACTCGCTACCACTTCTGTCCTCACCTCACGCATGGGGTTAGCGTGCTAGCTTTCCAGCAATTCTTGCCCATTTAAACCGTTTCCGGTTTTCACTACTTCTCCCGCATTTCGGCAGCGAGACACATACGAGCTGGACCCGCCTTTAGCAGGTAACATACGACCCCTTTCCCATGCCTCATGGAGCTGTTTTCTCCTTTTCTTCTAAACCCCAGTACTGACCTCTGTCCCTACTTCCTTTCAGGCTCCACTGTAACACAGACGCACCCGCCCGTGTGACTCCTTTACTTTTGACTTGACATTTCGATACCCAATATCTACCCTTCGACCATTTTGGAATTTTCACCGGCATCTCGGTGAGTTGTCCCTGTTTCCATTCCCGCGCATTTTTTACATTTGGTTTTGACTCTCATTGAGCACTTGTTATAGTCACTGCAGGCCATTCTATTATAATCTTTTCCCCTCCCTCCCACCCTTCTCTTTTTCCTACTTTAGATTTTCAACCTTAGCACTTTCATCAGGTAACATGATACCTACTCATCCAGTGATTGTGCCGTTCGCTTTCACTTGCATGTTCCTTTCACATCATTTCTTATCCCTCCTCCCCTGGCCCACTGTTTTGCCAGTTTTCACGTTTTAATCAGCTTTTCTAATATCTACACATGACGTAATGTAATACCTTTCAATCAGCCACAGCACTATCCAATGTATGGATGGCAACCACGGTTTCCACAGCCCTTGTTTCCACCGAATTCATATAGGCCACCTTTTTTAGGCAGGGGTAGAAGGAGAAGAGGTCGAAGAAGAGGCACGAATCAGGTACATTGGGAAGAGGAGGATCCAGTGGGCCTCAACACATGGAGCAGGACACAAGAACCCCAAGCGGGGACCAGCAACAGTCGAATTTAGTAACCAATCTTGCCATAAGACCACTGACAAGCGTTGAAGAAAGAGTGCTTATCAAAGGCTTAGGCTTCGTCCCTACTTCGAGACTTGATAAATTCCAACTCCACTGTGAACTTGCTGTTTTTTTTCGTAAACTGAAACTAAAAGCTTTTTTTGAGAAACAAGGAGAGAGATCATCTGATCAAGATTCCAATGAAACAGGACTACGACCGAAGTCCACATTCATACCTCCACCCCATACCATTCCAGTGGAAGTTTCAGCCTTTGAACAGGCGGTGTTTAATGATATTGAAAATCTAGAACTTAAACAAGCTTTCCAAAACATCAGCAAGGAGGAAAATATGGCAATAGCAAGCCTGAAAAATTGTGACACAATTGTCATCAAGCCAGCCGACAAAGGGGGTGGGGTTGTAATTCAAGAAAAAGAAGCCTATCATGTTGAATGCTTAAGATTACTGTCAGACAACAGGAACTACCAAAAACTAAGTACTAATCCATCTGCAGACCTTCAACAAGAGATAAGATCTCTGATTGACCATGCTGAAGCCCAGGGGCATATTTCTAAACAAGAGGCTGATTTTCTGTGTGACAGTGAAAGGAAAATCCCATATTTTTATACATTACTGAAAATGCATAAAAACAAACTTCCTCCCCCTGGCAGACCCATAGTATCGGGTATTGGTTCCTTGTTGGAACCTTTGTCACGTTTCTGCGATGTCTCAAACCTATTGTTCAAAACACTAGTACATATCTACAAGATACCAAGAGCCTGCTTCAACTCCTGGAGGATATCGAAGTCAATGATACCACGATACTGGTGAGCTTTGATGCCATTGATTGGACCTATCGAACACCCAGGAATTTCATCCTGGAATGTGCAAGATTGGCCTTAAAGAAGAACTTTTTTGAATTTGAAGGTACCCTCTACCTCCAAACGGGGGGTACTTCAATGGGAAGTACCTTCGCGCCGAGCGTGGCCGGACTCTATGTGTTTGAAGAACGGATTCTGCTCATTGAGTATGAATTTCTTCTCAAAGTCAGTTACATTAGCTTCTGGAAACGATATATTGACGACTTCCTTGCCATTTGGCAAGGACAGGAAAACATTCTTTCAGATTTCTGTGAGTGGATCAACACTTGTGATCACAATCTTAGATTCACCCACATTAAAGATCAGAACACCATGGTCTTTTTGGATATTGTGATCACCAAGGTAAACAACCATCTTGAAACTAGAACTCACTACAAACCCACAGCAAAGAACAACTTATTGAGGTTTGAAAGCTTTCATCCCAGGCCATTGAGAGAAAATCTTCCTTATGGCCAGTACTTAAGACTACCCCGTAATTGCAGCAAAACCACGGATTACAAGAAACAAGCTCTTGATCTCACAAAAAAGTTATCAGAAAGGGGCTACCCTGAGAGAATTCTCACTAAGTGCCAAAAACGAGCACGAAATCAACCTAGAGCAGCATTACTGGAGAACAGAGTCACCACAGAGACTATGTTACCTTTGACTTGCGTAACAACATACAATACAGCATCCAATTTGGTTACCAAATCGATTAACAAACATTGGACTATTCTAAACACTGGTAACCTTAAATGGGAGAAGCCATTGTTCTCTTTTAAAAAATCTAGAAGCTTGAAGGATTCTTTAGTAAACACGCGCCCTAAAGTGACAGCTCAAGCCCAACAAACCACTGTCCTCAATGCGTGGGGTCTACCAAACATCACTGGACACTACAAATGTGGCAATTGCAGTGTCTGTCACCTTACTGACAACGCAAAAATTTTGGAACTGGAACCTGGCAAAGTGTGGACCTTGAGAACACACACTAACTGCAACAGTACAAATGTAGTTTACAGGATTATCTGCCCTTGCAAACTTCAATATGTGGGCATGAAAAGCAGAAAGATCAAACAGCGAATTTGCGAACATCGCAGCACCATCAGGTGTAAGAAATCAATTACGAAACTCACGGAACACTTCCTCGTGAAGGTCCATACAACTAACGATCTGAGATGGACCGTCATTGAGCAAATAAAGGCAGGAGAGAGGATGCAAGAACGTCTATTTGAAAAAGAACAACGCTGGGTGTATAGACTTTCCACTCACAAAAGTGGATTGAATGATAACATCCCATGGAACTCTGTCCCATCTGGTTAACCAGTAACATCTGCTGTTGTGATCTATCCCTTGAACTTACCAACATTTCCTTTGAGCAATCGACCAGGATGTCTTTCCTTTCAATCATCAGTCCCCCTGGGCTGAATTTGGTCACTGGGATATCATGCCCATCTGTTATTGTGATTGATCTCTCTTTTTTACCATCACCTTAATCGATCAATATGTCTTTCTTTTAATTGTAGTGCTTTTGTGCCGATTTTGGTAATTATGACACCATGCCCTTCATAAATGTGAATTCATTTTGCGCCTGTGATCTTTGTTCTACCTCCTCTTTTTTATGTGAAACTTTCCATGTCATTTTTAGGTATATCTGCCCGCTGTTCCCTAGCACGCCCCTTTGAATACATTGCTTCATTTTGGGTTTGTCCCGCTTCACGTTATTTTGAGGTTAGCGCTATCTATTCCCTCCTCCTTCCGTATAGCGGTTGTTACCCAGCAGCGTCCTTAGATACCTAGCATGCTCCTGCTCCTCCAATCACTAGGATTGACTGTGAGCCTCTCTTTTCATCACGCCCCCTGCCTGGGGGAGCGCCCGTGATTGGCTCTCCCGCCCGAGAGCCCGACTCCATTCATTGGGCCCTCTCCTCCAATGGGCTACAACCCGGATATACTTTACATCGGCCCCGGCCTCGACCCGATCTCGTTCATTTACGGGACGCCGATGCGGGGCACGGTTTAGGCATAATAGCAGATCCGGTTCTACACTAAGTAAGTTCTCAGTACCCCGGTGGGTGGGCACCACTCAGCCTGTCTTTATGTAACTGCTTTTCCCTTCTTTATCCGTAGATCGTGGTAGGATCTTGCTACGTGACCTCGGCATCTTCGAGGCACGTTTTTATTGCATTGCTAGTAAGGCTGGCCCCAGCGGCTTTTTCTCATTTTCTTTCCCTGATTTTCCGCTTTCTCGCACGTATGTCTTTGAGTCTGCTCTTGTATGTTGTTAAGATTTGCCTATTTTGGTTGTATAAAGAGACACCCACCGTCGCAACGAATCAGTTAGAGGCAGTGTGTTTCTACTATGGACGAATGGCACCCGTGCTAGTCACTTGACCACTCGTCACTTAGAACGTGCACCCCAGTATTTTCTATGTGAGTGCACACTATTACACGCCTATATCAGTGGGTGAGATTTAATGAGCACGGGTGAATTGAAGCCCGACGGTTTGTTTGAGTTTGGAACTCACTATGGAGCATGGTTGCACCAATTCACTTTAGTTGGCTAAATAGTATGATTGTATATTTAGTCACTAGCAACCACCTTATAATAATATTTGATGACGACTGAGAGGAGCCTGAATAAACTGTTGCTTTCATAACGGATTATGTTTGTGTATATTGTTTCCTTCTTTTTACTTTACAGGTACTTTCCTTAAGGAATTCAAAGAAAGGATTAACCCCTTGGAATTACATGGAGGTATTATTTTAACCAAGGGTAGGGTACACCTTAGCGTGTGTAGACCGCCCTGGTTAATGACATTGGTCCTGACGAAAACCTGGATAGTTTTCCCATAAGGTTGAAACATGTAGACCTATTTCACGTTTTTTCATCACCTCACTTTTTGCTGATACCTCAGGTCAATTTAACCTCACATGGTATCCCCTTAATCCTTTTAATATTGTTCAGTTGCTCCAAGATTAAATAATTTTTGATAGAGAGTTACATCTGACCAATTTTAAATTCACTACCTTCACTTGCACCACAAGAAAAAGAAAAAATACCAGCTCCACTGTAATCAGGTGTCGCAGCACACCCGGATGGCACTCGGCGATCCGGGTGGGACCCCGATGATGAAGCATGTCATCAACTAGGTTGGTGAGTGAGGGGTCTTCTATAACAAAGGACAAATGTATCCTTTTAGTGCACCTCTCCTTATCTCTGAGGTATTGATTTACCTTTGAGGGTGTACTCCTCCTATTGTTTGTTTAGTTTGATCAAGGGGACTAGGAGTACCCCATACATAAAACCCTTTCTCTCTCATTATTTTTGTGTAATGTAATACCTGCCTAGTTTTGTTACTTTTGACTTCTTAATCATGTGGTTCACCGCTCTCCCCTGAGGGCACGTTATGTGCACACCAGTGCATTGTATAACTATTTCTCCAATGTTTTTTTAATTGATACGTGAACTTGGACATTTTTTATGTTTTACCTTTATCTCAACCTGCACTTTCTTAAGAAATGTTTTCTCGGACGATTTATGTGTATACTTTGTCTCTCATTGATTGACTAGATCTTTGTCCGTTCACTGTTACTATACATTAAGAATGCATTCCGGTTTAGCAACTAGCCCGAATTAACATTTGTTACGTACCCACCACTAGTTATTACTTGGCATTTTGTTGCTGTCACTCAAGTGCTTTGATACTGATTGTTACAGCTCCTGGCTCACCGCCATTTTCTCTGTTTGAACTTGACCCCCCCCTTTTTAACCCCCCCTCTTTTCCCTCCTTAAATGTTTTTCCTTAGGGTTTCCACTAATAAGTTGCGTGTGGTGTGTTTTCGCCTCACTATTCTTACTGATATATTGTCACCTTATCCTCTTCGTAATTCTGATGATTGATATTGTGTTGTTCCCAGCCCTGAAGAGTCACAGGTAATTACCTGTTGACGAAACATGTGTCGGCTGGCGCTTTTGCTTTGACAAATTCAACTTGCATTAAAACAACATTCACGGAACTACCAGTGTTGACCTACTTTTTAATCTTAAACGTGTGCCCAGGACTTGTTTGTAATTGTAATGGTATGGGTCTCTAGCCCACACCTTATACAGGGATTTTGGGTCTTTCCCTGACCTGGCTGCACCGTGAAGCTATTGTTCTTCATTTCTCTCGCTATACCTTACCATTTACCTGCCTGAGCGCCAATTTTCCTGTTTTCCAAAACCCTTCGCAGAGACTTTAAGTGAGGGGAATGACTGAACCGAAGGCAGATGAAGGAATTCAACCAATAGAATGATATGACGATGACCAGTGAAGACAGAGATAGGTAAAGAGAACAGAAGGAATCTCGTTGCTGGAAAGAAGAGATAAACAAAGGACCAATTTACTGATTGAGAAGGACCCACCAGCATGGAGGGGTACTCTCCAACGGAGAAAAAAGGGAAGAGCGTACAGGGCACTAGACTAATTGCATGGGTAGAGAAGATAGCTAAGCGAGACAGCCGGTAAGGTGGGTGGGTGAGCACACCAATGAATGAAGAGAAAAGAAAAAAAACATGGGGGCATATTAACAAGGTGGCGATAAAAAATTATCGCCGAAAAGCGGCGATAATTTTATCGCCTTATCAGCAAAAACACGCTATCGCATAATTTGCTGATTTATCGCCCCTTACAACAACGCCCAGCTTTGCATCTCTAATGAGATGCAAAGTGGGTGTTCCGTGCCAGAAAAACTGGAGAAATGTCGCTAACCGACATTTCTCCAATTATCAAGCTGCACGCAAACAAGCAGAGCGATAAGAAAAGTAGCGCTAAACACAGTTATGGCTACTTTCCTTACGCCTGCTTGTGATCTGACTTAGCCATGTAATACAATGGGAGGTGGATTACATGGCTAAGACCACCCTGCCGTATCAGCAAGGTATCGCTGGTCGCAGTGTGATTATCGCTGGATTTCCAGCGATAATCACAGTTTTCCAGCTAACGCATGGATTCCTATCGCTTGGGAGATAAGCATTGCTGATAGCACGCTATCTCCGCGATAGAATCCAGCGTTAGCCTGCGATAATTATCCTCGCGCTAAAAGCACTGAGCGATAATTATCGCAGGCCCTTGCTGATATACCCCATGAAAAGTTTGGGACTGATGAAGAAAGGGGTTAGAAAGGAAGGATCAGAGAGGGGGGTTCACCGATGAACAGAGATTGAAAAGGCGTGAAAGAAAGACCAAACGACACAAAGAATGCGGGCTGACCGACAAAGTCCCCGCAGGGGACCCTCATAAGAGGGCGGCCCCTTTAGTGCCACAAGATGGCACACTGGGCAGCCTAGTGTCTTGCCAGAGACCCCTTTTGGGGTCCCCGCTCGTCACTTCCAGCCGGGGTGGGGTCCAGGGAGAGGTATATATTTCTCCCCCACCCCCCTGGCAGCCTCTTTGTCCCCTCGCCCTGACGCCGACTTTGTCGTTTGTCTTGTGGCTTTCTGCCCCTGTCCAGCAAGCGGTGGCCGGCCGCGTGGCCTCGTTGCGGTGAGTCACCCACACCTCTGCCGATTTCCCGCTGTCACCCATGTGCCCACACCCAACTCCGGTGTAGTGCAGTTGCACGCTCTCCGTGCCCCCCGCCTCGCCGTCATACATGGCTGGACAGCAGCTCTCGACCGTGTTCCCCTGCTGGTTGTCCACTGGGGGGCAGCGTGGGTACGGGGGAAGAGGTGTGGCAGACGCTGGTCCAGGCTGACTCGCCTTTCACTTGACGGCTGGTTGGGCTCGCTCGGCGGCCGCAGTGTGGTCAGCGGGGGGCCTGCGGGCGGGTCTTTCCTTGGCACAGCCCCGCACTCGGATGGTGCTGGCAGCGTCGGTGGTTTAGGAGGCGTGTCCTGGGCCTGTTGGGGCAATTTCTCTGTTCCCCTTCGCCCCCTTCCCTTTACTTGAGACAAAGGGCCTCTGCCTCCGGACTTTTTGAGGCGTGGGTGGGGTCTTTCTTGGCGGTGGGTGCTGTGGCATGGTGTCTCCCAGTCCCTTGTGGACCATGCCGCTAGGTGAAAACAGTGTTGAGATCTCTATAGGTTCACATGAGCTAGGTCATGCGGGCAGCACCAGGCTCAGAAGGGGGCTGCGCCGAACTCTGTGCAGTCGTCCTTAATATTCAGAAATTCGCCAGGGGGGCACGAGGGGTACGGCATGCGCAACATTCAGGATTACCAGGGGATGTCGTGGTCCGAGACTAACATTTGGGTTTGAGTTAGTCAGGCGGTTGGGGCCCAGTTCGCGCAGAGGTGCACCAGTGCGCTATTTGTTCTTTAGATGAGTAAGAAGGATCAGGGGTCGAGATTACTAATTCCCTTTGAAAATCAATACAATGCTCATAACCCGGGAATGCATGTGTTTCACTTATCCTAACTTTATGGCAAGTACTTGAGACCTACACTATTTATTGGTTGAAAAGTGGTTCACAGCAGCATTGCAAGGATCACTCTAGACTCCCGAGTATTGTACTGGTTTGCAAACCAGTGGGAACATACATTTTAGCCCTTCCTACAAAATGTATGCAAGTGAGACTTGGGAATGTTTTTCTTGCAGGTTGTTATTGCTCCTGGGTGCACTTTAATGAGGAAGATTCCTTGCCTGACCTAACTAGATATAGCGTCTCCGAGACTCTAATCTTTTAGAGTTTGAGATTACATTAGAGAACTGTGAGAAGTTGGCCTGGTATATGATGCTCACTAGTTAAAGTGATCACCTTGTACCATGCCAAGCAACCCTTATGGTGTGGTTGTAAGTCAACCTTTTCGGACTAGCTGCCCTAGTGGTAGCGTAGGCTAAGCAGTCTTTGAGGCTAAACTCGTGAAGCGTGTTAAGCCAGCTGTTTTACCAAATGCAACCCCCTTTTATACCAATGAAAGGACACCACACAGATATATATTCAAAATATATATGTATTTATTTCTCAAAGTAACCCCTAGTCTCTTTATGAGCACAGGAGCACAAATCGTCAAACAAGATTATCACAGAATACACAGAAGTTGCACGTTATATGGATAGGCCCTGGTGGCCACTCAAACCATATACTAAAATAGTGGTATAAGTACCACGAACAGAAAAGGGAAAAGGCCTAGGGCCTCTAGAATCGCTGGGCCTACAAGGAGCTAACGTCAGTTAGTGACCAGGAGGTCCACGGGTGGCGTGTGCAGAGCAAATAGTCACACGCGTGCTCCCATAGGTTTCAATGGGTGCGTAAAAAGTACAAAGTTACTGCAAAAGGAATCTTCCGGATGACCTAGGAACTTAAGATTTGGAACACAGGCACTAGAGATGTAATACTACACTTGGGCACAGGTGTGCCAGTTTTACCTCACCCACAGGAAGCGGGTGCATAGGCCTCGAGGTGCGTCGGGTTTCTTCTATCTGTTCCGTTGAGCCTGGTACAAAGATGCTGCAGGCGGTCGGTCCGGTAGAGATGCAGTGGATCCAAGAGTGGATCGGAGATGTTGAAGACCTGTAAGCAGAGGGGACAGTGTTCACAGTCACTAGCCAGTGACCAGCGTGGCACCAGGTGGGTACCAGGCGATGTCGGGTGCAAACAGGTGATGAGGGGTAGCTTGTCTCCGCAGCCACGTGGTCCCTGAAGGTCGACGACGTCCAGGAGTCGGCTCACGAGCTGTCCCACGCAGGCTCTCGCTGTCGGCGGTGTCGGCGACTTGGTCGAAGCAAACAAGCCTTGGCAAAAGCAATTGTAGGAGGATTCGGAAATCAGCTGTTGGTTCTGACCAGCAAGGTCAGAGGGATCGCTCCTTTGGAGGGGAGCAAGGGCCAGTCTGGAGCAACCAGACCAGCGGTGTTTGTCGTAGATTTCGTCGCCAAGATGGCCACTAGCCAGCGGGCCAGCAACCGGTTAGGCGCGTCGAGTGGCAAAATGCAGAAGGGCCCCACGCAGATCGTGGAGATGCTGGAGGGCTCACCTTTGGTGCAGGTGCTGCTCGAGGGTTGGGCTTCTCAGGACCCAAAGCACAACTTGGAGGGAGCCTCGGTTGTTGCACTTGTCAGCTTGTCGTAGTCGATCCAAGATGGCTGGCTCCACGTGTCTCGGTGCCTCCACGGGTCTCCTCTTTTCAGGGACTGTGGATCGGGCGGTGAGAGGTCTGGAGGTCCAGGTCTTGTCAGTCTCTGGGCTCGGGCTCCGGCGGGAGGCGGCGGCAAAGCAGACGTTGATTCGCTGGATGGTGCTTGCGTTAGCAAGGTGGTCACTCCCTGACCACAGGGGAGATTTTCTTCAGTCTTCTGTGCAGCAGAATGTCGAAGTTCCCGTCTTCTTCTTAGTTTCAAGTTGATTCCAGGATGTCTGAAGTCTTAGGACACAGCTCCTACCTTTATTCGGATTCTAGGGGCCGGACTACCTGCTAGGTCCCTCCCTATGGGTGGGACCAGGAAGGGGGGTGGTTACACCCCCAATCCTTTGTCCAGCTCGCCCCAGGCCCGGGACTGGTGTGCCCCAGGACCGGTTTGAACTGGCATATGCACCGAGGCTCCTTGTGAGCCACAGGCATGTCTGGTTTCTTTCAAGCCCTACCTGACCAATACACAAAATCCTGTCTGGGGTGGTGCACGCACCTCCCCTGGCAGGAAACCCTTTGTCCACACCTCCCAAGCTGGAAGGACTCCCAGCAGCAGGAGGGCAGACTTGTGTCTGTGGTGGCAGCATCCATTTTGTGGAGCTGAGGCTATGTCTGATTTTACCCGGGTTTCAGGTACTGTACATGTCGTGTCCCTCTAGAAGGGTGGAATGCTAACCCCGTCGCCAGAATTGGCGAGGGGTTAGTATTCCAATTCGTATGACACCTTACTCGACATGTTTTGATAAAGCCAAACCAAAGATAGCATTTAACCGCGAGGTTCATAATGCACTTAAGAGTATATGGTATGACGATATCTGGAAACAGTAGAAGGAAGTTGTTCCGACCACTGCAGACAGGCTCAGCTCATGCCAGAGCACCATCTCACATGGAACCAAGCACTCTGCCTTCAGGATTGTTAAGGCCTGCCATAGGAGTGACTCATAGGTTACCAGGTGTCCCATTTAAGGTTAGGTATAGGTATACTACACCTAAGTAAGAGGTGATTACACCAACTTACCCCAGCTGAGTGATCAGCCAGTTGTGTCAGATTGTTAGGCCAAGCCTGGGGTGGCATAATACATGCTTCAGCCCCTGGCAGGCCTTGGATACACCAATGCCCTGGGTACCTAGTGTACACTGGTACAGGGGCTGACAGGGTGATCCAACCAATTGGGTATGTACCTAGGGTACATGGAGTCCATTTTACAGAGAGAGCAGATAGCCTGAGAGCCTGAATGGCAGGATCTCAGGCCAACTAAGTCGAAAAACCAGCTAGACACTAGGCAAAAATTTGGGGGTAACCATAGTCAGATATCCACCTTCCTACACAACCCCCCCCCAAACGAAGGGAGATAAGGCTGACCTTGACCAGGTAAGCCTATATTGCCCAAGTGGCCATATAAGGAGGAACCAGCACTGGCATGGTTACCTCCTGCCTCATGGTCCACTAAGCAATCCCTCACCCTAAGGGTATCAGAGGGTCTCCACCATAGGGAATCTCTACCTGTGGTGTGTCTTGGCAAAGTAAAAGGCTGGTGTTGAGATGGAGTACTGAAGTGAGTGTCCTCAAAGTGAGGCCTCAGCTTCCTCCAATCATCCTCCACCATGGATGCCTTTCTTTCTTTAACTGAGTTGCACTGTGCTCTCAGGGTCAGCCTCTGGCTACCTAAAGCTGGAGGCTGGGTCCCTTTTGTGGGCTTACTGGAGGGACAGGTCAGGTTTGGGGCCCTAAGGTCCCATGTTTGCCTGTGCCCAACAGAATCCCCCTGGGGGAGGTCCCTAACTACCTGTAAAGGAGATCCCTCAGGAATGTTTTTACCCATCACCTGACTAGGGCTACTAGCCAGGCAATCCTCATTCTTTTGATGGGGGGGTTCTTGTGGACAGGGGCCCTCTGGGGGTCCACTGGCCTCCCTGACCTCTGCAGCCCTGGGCTGACTGAGGCAGGGTAGAGAGAGGCAGGCTACCTGCACCAGACTGGATCCCACCTTGGAAGGGGCCACTGACATCAGAGGCTCTGCCAGGCCAGGCCTGGCTACCTCTGGGGCAGTTCCTTCACAAGGGGTGAGGTCAGATCCCTGAGGAGGCTGACCTTTTCCTAATGTCTGGGGAGAGGGAGACTTTTCTTCCTCCCCACTACTCTCAGTTTGTGTGGAGTGATCCATTGTTTCAGGCTTCACTACACCTATGTCAGTCTGAGTATAGGCTGAGACCATTACAGCCTTGCCAACCTTTTCAGGGGGGCACTCAGTTTGTGTTTGAGCTGTGACTGTCACAGCTCTGCCAGTCCCTACAGGGAAGTCTGTCTGTGCCTGGGCTGTGGCTACCACTGCCCTTCCAACCTTTTCAGGGAGGAAATCTATTTGGACAGGGGTTGTGAATGGCACAACCCCCCTACCCTTTTGTGAAAGGCCTACCATTTTAGAATGGGTGTCTTGTTCAACTCCAGCCCAAGCTGAGAGTTCTAAGTCATTCCCCAGTAAGCAGTCTACAGGCAAGGTTGGGGACACTGCTACCCTTTTAGGGCCAGTGACCCCTCCCCAGCTGAGACATACCTCTGCCATGGGATGACTGTTCTGTTTGCCATCAATGTTAGTCACCTGGTAGGAGAAACCGGGCAAAAGCTGCTCAGAGGGAACTAGCCAATGGGCCACCATTGTGATGCTAGCCCCAGTGTCTCTGTAGGCCTCAGCTTTTGTACCATTGATGTAGGGCTCCTGTCTGTACCTACCCAAAGTGTTGGGACAGGCAGTGAAGTTGGCAAACCCCATGCCCCCATCACAGACAAGAGTGGTTGCTGTAGGGGAATTGGCTAAGCCAGGGTCCCCCTGTGTTCCCCAAGTAAACCCACCCAGATTTCTGGGGGCACTCCCACCACCTGGGGGATTACTGCTGACAGTAATAGGTGGTGTGACAGGAGTAATTGGAGGAACAGTTTTGTTTTTAGCCCTTGGGCAACCGCTGTCAGTTTTCCAATGCCCAGGAGTTTTACACTCATGGCAGTAGGGCTTTTTAGCTGTGGTAGAGGAGGGAGCTTGGGACCCACCACCCTGTGTGGAGTTTTGGGGCCCTGAGGAAGGTTTCTCTTTTTCTTTATCCCCACCCTTCTCTTGAGGCTTGGTGGTATCTTTCTTTTGGTCACCACCCTGGTTTTTAGGCCTGATCCTGGTCCTGACCCATTTATCTGCCCTCTTTCCCAATTCTTGGGGAGAGGTCAAATCTGAGTCTACCAGGTGTTGATGGAGAAGCTGGTTTTGACAATTACTTAAAATCTGCTCTCTCATCATCAAATTGTACAATCCTGTATAATCAGACACCTTACTTCCCAGCAACCAACCCCCCAAAGCCTTAGTGGCACATTCCACATATTCAGACCAGTCCTGAGTCTGTGTCTTCTGGGTGTCTCTGAACATTAACCTGTACTGTTCAGTGGTTAAGCCTAACCCATCAACTAGGACACTCTTCAGGACTCTGTAATTTCTGACATCCTCTTCTCTAACAGTGAGGAGTCTATCTCTGCCTCTCCCCTCAAAGGAGAGCCATAAGATTGCTGCCCACTGGTCTTCAGGAACCTGCTGCACTTTGCAGGCTCTCTCAAGAGCAGTCATCCATTTGTGGATGTCATCCCCACTTTTGTAGGGGGGCACAATCTTGGACAGGTTCCTATTGTCAAAGACCCTATCTTTGTCCCTAGGGACATTGCTGCCACCAGTGGGTATAGACCCACTCTCTCTATGCTGCCTAGCCTTGCTCAGTTTTTCTTCCATCAGGGCTACTTCTAGCTCCTGCTTCCTGATCCTCAGCTGGGCTTCCTGCATTCTGGCCTCATGTTCCCTCCTCTGAGGGGTGGTCAGTCTCCTTCTGGAGTGACCTTGAGAGCCTCTAGAGCCATGGGAAGCATTGGAGTCACCTGAGCGATTCCTTTGCCTTCCAAGCCCTGTGTTAAGTCCACTGGGGAGATCCAATGGGGTGAACCCACTGTCAGTCCCCAATAGCCTTAGTTTAGCTGGGCCAAGTATAACACTTGGCACTGGGCTAGTTCTCCCTTCATCCCCACTCACATCTGTATCCCCATCACTTTCTTCCTCTGTGGTAGGCATCCCATCTAAGGGGTGACTATTGAAAGGGGGTACCTCTGTGGCATCTTCAGAAGGGGGGCCTCCTGTTCCTGACCCTAAGGGGGCTAACTGGGAAGCTTTCCTGAGTTCTCTCTGATTCTCATCATTCTGTAAGAGCTCTCTGAGCTCAGCAGAGTTTGGGTTCTTGGGCTGTTTAAGGCCTCTAAGAGTTGCCAAATGCCTGAGCTCATTCTGATTAAGGGTAGCAAAGCTGGATGGTGCCCTCTGGGGGTCACTCTCAACAGAGATGGGTACAGTGGACCCCTCTGCCCCGGCCATTGCTCTTAAGTGTGGGTGGATGTGTTGCAATCTACCTACACTTGGGTTTACCTACTAAACCTATCTAGTAGTTGTAGTCAGGGTGTGCTACTCCCTTTGCTCTACAACAACTAAGTTCAGTAGAACTTATGTATATCTAATCTTGTTTTATATGTACCTACAGGTACCTATGTGATCTTTCAATTGGTAACCAAGAGATTACAATGGTAAAACACAGCAAGCTCAAATCCAACCGCTGCTCACCAATGTGAGAAGTTGGCCTGGTATATGATGCTCACTAGTTAAAGTGATCACCTTGTACCATGCCAAGCAACCCTTATGGTGTGGTTGTAAGTCAACCTTTTCGGACTAGCTGCCCTAGTGGTAGCGTAGGCTAAGCAGTCTTTGAGGCTAAACTCGTGAAGCGTGTTAAGCCAGCTGTTTTACCAAATGCAACCCCCTTTTATACCAATGAAAGGACACCACACAGATATATATTCAAAATATATATGTATTTATTTCTCAAAGTAACCCCTAGTCTCTTTATGAGCACAGGAGCACAAATCGTCAAACAAGATTATCACAGAATACACAGAAGTTGCACGTTATATGGATAGGCCCTGGTGGCCACTCAAACCATATACTAAAATAGTGGTATAAGTACCACGAACAGAAAAGGGAAAAGGCCTAGGGCCTCTAGAATCGCTGGGCCTACAAGGAGCTAACGTCAGTTAGTGACCAGGAGGTCCACGGGTGGCGTGTGCAGAGCAAATAGTCACACGCGTGCTCCCATAGGTTTCAATGGGTGCGTAAAAAGTACAAAGTTACTGCAAAAGGAATCTTCCGGATGACCTAGGAACTTAAGATTTGGAACACAGGCACTAGAGATGTAATACTACACTTGGGCACAGGTGTGCCAGTTTTACCTCACCCACAGGAAGCGGGTGCATAGGCCTCGAGGTGCGTCGGGTTTCTTCTATCTGTTCCGTTGAGCCTGGTACAAAGATGCTGCAGGCGGTCGGTCCGGTAGAGATGCAGTGGATCCAAGAGTGGATCGGAGATGTTGAAGACCTGTAAGCAGAGGGGACAGTGTTCACAGTCACTAGCCAGTGACCAGCGTGGCACCAGGTGGGTACCAGGCGATGTCGGGTGCAAACAGGTGATGAGGGGTAGCTTGTCTCCGCAGCCACGTGGTCCCTGAAGGTCGACGACGTCCAGGAGTCGGCTCACGAGCTGTCCCACGCAGGCTCTCGCTGTCGGCGGTGTCGGCGACTTGGTCGAAGCAAACAAGCCTTGGCAAAAGCAATTGTAGGAGGATTCGGAAATCAGCTGTTGGTTCTGACCAGCAAGGTCAGAGGGATCGCTCCTTTGGAGGGGAGCAAGGGCCAGTCTGGAGCAACCAGACCAGCGGTGTTTGTCGTAGATTTCGTCGCCAAGATGGCCACTAGCCAGCGGGCCAGCAACCGGTTAGGCGCGTCGAGTGGCAAAATGCAGAAGGGCCCCACGCAGATCGTGGAGATGCTGGAGGGCTCACCTTTGGTGCAGGTGCTGCTCGAGGGTTGGGCTTCTCAGGACCCAAAGCACAACTTGGAGGGAGCCTCGGTTGTTGCACTTGTCAGCTTGTCGTAGTCGATCCAAGATGGCTGGCTCCACGTGTCTCGGTGCCTCCACGGGTCTCTTCTTTTCAGGGACTGTGGATCGGGCGGTGAGAGGTCTGGAGGTCCAGGTCTTGTCAGTCTCTGGGCTCGGGCTCCGGCGGGAGGCGGCGGCAAAGCAGACGTTGATTCGCTGGATGGTGCTTGCGTTAGCAAGGTGGTCACTCCCTGACCACAGGGGAGATTTTCTTCAGTCTTCTGTGCAGCAGAATGTCGAAGTTCCCGTCTTCTTCTTAGTTTCAAGTTGATTCCAGGATGTCTGAAGTCTTAGGACACAGCTCCTACCTTTATTCGGATTCTAGGGGCCGGACTACCTGCTAGGTCCCTCCCTATGGGTGGGACCAGGAAGGGGGGTGGTTACACCCCCAATCCTTTGTCCAGCTCGCCCCAGGCCCGGGACTGGTGTGCCCCAGGACCGGTTTGAACTGGCATATGCACCGAGGCTCCTTGTGAGCCACAGGCATGTCTGGTTTCTTTCAAGCCCTACCTGACCAATACACAAAATCCTGTCTGGGGTGGTGCACGCACCTCCCCTGGCAGGAAACCCTTTGTCCACACCTCCCAAGCTGGAAGGACTCCCAGCAGCAGGAGGGCAGACTTGTGTCTGTGGTGGCAGCATCCATTTTGTGGAGCTGAGGCTATGTCTGATTTTACCCGGGTTTCAGGTACTGTACATGTCGTGTCCCTCTAGAAGGGTGGAATGCTAACCCCGTCGCCAGAATTGGCGAGGGGTTAGTATTCCAATTCGTATGACACCTTACTCGACATGTTTTGATAAAGCCAAACCAAAGATAGCATTTAACCGCGAGGTTCATAATGCACTTAAGAGTATATGGTATGACGATATCTGGAAACAGTAGAAGGAAGTTGTTCCGACCACTGCAGACAGGCTCAGCTCATGCCAGAGCACCATCTCACATGGAACCAAGCACTCTGCCTTCAGGATTGTTAAGGCCTGCCATAGGAGTGACTCATAGGTTACCAGGTGTCCCATTTAAGGTTAGGTATAGGTATACTACACCTAAGTAAGAGGTGATTACACCAACTTACCCCAGCTGAGTGATCAGCCAGTTGTGTCAGATTGTTAGGCCAAGCCTGGGGTGGCATAATACATGCTTCAGCCCCTGGCAGGCCTTGGATACACCAATGCCCTGGGTACCTAGTGTACACTGGTACAGGGGCTGACAGGGTGATCCAACCAATTGGGTATGTACCTAGGGTACATGGAGTCCATTTTACAGAGAGAGCAGATAGCCTGAGAGCCTGAATGGCAGGATCTCAGGCCAACTAAGTCGAAAAACCAGCTAGACACTAGGCAAAAATTTGGGGGTAACCATAGTCAGATATCCACCTTCCTACAAGAACCTTTTAATATACCATATATTTATGGACATTAAGCGCTTTCCTTATGTGCTGTTTTTGTAAATTATAATTGTTGACTACGATGATGTTACCAAGTGGTCTGGCAATTTTGCTAGTTAATTAAATGGACGTATTACTGTTGTCAGGATATACATACCATCCTGGGGAGTCACAAGCTGCCACTTGTTCACTTATGGAGGGGCTGCAGCCTCAACCGTGGCCCACTGATGAGCAGGCGCTTATGTGGCAGTGATTTGTAGTTAGGGAAAGGGGCGGCCATCTCGGGCCCGGGTTACTGGTCTCTCCCTCTTTTTGGGGCAGGCAGGAACGGGCTGATGAGAGCCATCACGGCTTCTCGCAGTACACCGGGTTGCAGGTTCAGGCCTCCGGGGTCTCCAAGGGGGCCCGGCGAGCGCAAGGGGATTCAGGCGGCAGTTTCAGGTCTGCGCACGTGAAGGCGTGGGTATCAGGTCATGGCAGAGGGGTGATTTGAGCTCCAGGGGTAGAGCTGCTGAGACTCCCTCGCCTTCGCCATCATGCCTTTGATTGACTTGGTGCAAGTGGCCAGGCAGCTATAAATTAGGATGTCGCCAGTTGTGCTTTCTGATCACACCGACTATCGTGTTTCGTCGCTGTCCCGGGTCCGGTGGTGCCAGTGGCATTGTTGCTCATGGTCAGTCGGGGGCTCCTGGGGCCGATTTCCGTATTCACAAGAAGGTGGACTGGGCGCATACTTTGAGGCCTGGAGACAGTCTGCAGCACACCCAGGGTGCTGTTGTGCGGTGTCTCTGTCCCGTGTCGGAGCGGTAATCATGATCGCCTCAGGGGGTATCCCTCGGTGACTTCAGGCGACCACTTACTGCAAGTAGGTGCAACGCTCCCGTCTCTGGCAAACAGATTTTTCCTGAAGCCGTTTCTTGCTCTGGCTTGTTTGGCTGATACCGCATAGGGAGCCCCTATCCCCTCTCTTTTGGTAAGGGCTATACGGTGGGTACCGTTACGGTCGCATGCACATAGCGAGCATGGTAAGGATATTTGGTGGAATGTGCTGCTGGTATTCCTACACAGCACAACCTACTAGTAATATGTTTGGACGGTGATCCATTCTGTAATGATTGGTCATGGGCCCTTGCACTGTCGTTGCCAACCTGGGGGAGGTTACACAGCTGGATGGCTGAGACCCGAGCTCGGGACCGACCTCTACACACAATCCATATTAGTTTGGGCGACTGGGGTTTGGCTCCGCCACCTCTGAGTGGCCCTTTATTTGAGTTGTAGGCAGAGCACAGAGCAGGTCGTGAGCAGCTTGCTATGCAGTAGAATGTTGGCCATCTGAACGTGACTGCTATGGCTTGCCTGTTGGGGCAAGCAGTGCCCTGTGCAGTGTGTGTGTGGTCAGCCTGATGGAGTCGCGAGTTTTCGAGCAATCCATTGTTGGCAGAGGGGGGATGCGTGCAGTGAGGGGACGCATTGCTCGGTCAGCCATGCGGACAGTAAATCAAGCCACCTGGACGTTAGCTATGCATCCAGCCCTGGAACACTGAGAACACTAACTCACATGCCCACCACAACACACCTGTAACAAAATGAAAGAACAGCAGGGGAGGGGAACATGTGTTCAGCTGCTGCTGGAAGGAGTAGATGTCTGTATGCACTTTGGTGTTATTGGCCTTCTTAAACAGCTCTGGGGTGTCATGCGCCTGCTTGTGTTGGTGAATGTGCAAGAGGACATGTTGCATCCTGTTGATGTTAGATGGTAAATGTGCAAGCGGACATGTTGCAGCCTGTTTAACATTTCTCCAAACTAGTTATGCCTCTAGTAACTCCTACAAGGGGTGGGCACTACTACCCACCAAACTACAGCCAAAAAAGAGAACAGGAGTTCACCTGAGGAGACTTAAATGTTGCCAACTGGGGTTCGCAACTCTGCCCTGGGTAGCAGAACAGGCGATTAAATGCTTTGGGACACAGCTCGATTGCATGTGGTTATCGCTAGTAAAGATGAGTTTATGAGCAGGGTGACAGGTAAGGGATGTGTCCCTGGGTCACACAATGGGTGGTCACAGGTGTAGATACAAGGCGTAGGATAGGAGATCATTCCCATTGGCTGCACCAGTAGTCCTTGCTGTCCACGCAGTGTCAGGCAAATAGAAGCACCACACTTTTCCAGGTAATCGAACCAGCAGTCCGGGGCATCTAAGTTCAGGGTAAATAGAAGGGCGTTCTCACTCTGTATTGGTCTGGCCACGCTGCTGCGCTTCAAAGACAGAGGTTGAATGTCTCCTGACAAGTTTCTGCTTGCATTTTAGTTGTTTCAACATTGGAACTGGGGCCTACAATCTCCCTGCATTTTGCAGTTATTGAAAGAAAATAATTGTAAAGGAATAGCAGTGTATGAACTGGGCACACTTAGCAGGAAAGCCAGCAATTATTAGAATTGGGGGGGTGTCAGATATTATTTGCATTAATATCAGGGAGCTGTGGCTATGGTCCAACAATGTAAGGTACTTTGATGACGGTCATGCTTTACCCACAGAGTAGTATACGTGTTATACAATAAGGTTTTGAACCTGCAGGGGGGAAAACTCAAACAACTTTCACCCTCCCAATAGAGTCACAGTGATACACACTTTACAGTCGAAATACACAGGTGCTTGATCTATGAACTGACAGATTTAACTTTACCCACATTATCTTAAGTTGTATCACAACATCACCATTTTCTTAGACTCAGGGCCATTGGCATTATGGTGAGGCAGCAGCAAGTTGCACAAACCTTGGGGCCTGCAGTCTATAGTGTGGACAGTCACCGACGTATATACGATCATTGGGTCTACTATAAGACATTTAAGCACACATGATACTAACTGGAGCCCCCATAGCTAAGAATTCAGAGGAGAGAATGTCAGACCATTGCCTTTCACTGGGCCGGCTTTCCCCCGGCTCTTGTTCAAAGACGCATTATTAGGGCATCTGAAGTAAAACACGGTTTTAATATCTTTCTGTCATTGCAATCCACCTCCCGGTATGTCGCACAAGGGGGAGGGGCCCTTACATTTTCTCCCCGTCTAGTCAGTCACGGGGCACGCACTTGTCAAATTTGTACCTTGTTTAAACCCACAAGGTGTGAAAGTCAAGTCTGGACTTCCGGAAGTGCGGCAATGGCCTGCCACTGCTATTTTCAGCAGCAAGTTCACCTGTGCTCAATCTGACTGGGTGTTTTTTTCTGATGCGCGGCACCGTCACTCAATTGTCACCACTGGCGCCTCTGACAGTCTGCCACTAAGTGGCACTGTCTGGCTGCCAGAGAGGACCACTACAACAGGCACTGAGTGAGTCAAGATCATTGGTGACTATTGCCTTTGGAGTTAACGGTTTGTTTTAATTACTGTTGCCCAGAATACAATTTCAACGTGGGCGATGTGTGAGAAGATATTAGTTATCTTGCAGGGCAACCTTGTGTGCTTTGTACAACAACAACACAGTATCCCAAAACATCACAGGACCTCAAGAATGAAGGGTTGGGGGGTCATATATGATTGGCAGCAATATTAGGGATCTGCTGCTGTAGTACATGTTGAATACACGGGTCACTATCTATGAATATTGATGCAAACACAATTAGAACACAGGGGCCAGCAGGCGGGGAAGATTTCGGCAATAGGAGGAGCAGGCTTGTTAACCTATACTTTGTCCGATCTGTAGGATTACATGTACGTTAATATGAACTGTTGGTTTTTATACTGCCCAGTTACATAGTTGTATAACAGCAGCGCCAGTGTCTTATACTCAGCATATTGCACAGAGCTTTGGGCCTGCATTAGCCACACATACGTCCCCCAGTATGACACTAAGTCCATTCAGCTCTGGCTCCACCTTAGGTCGGGCTGATACAAGAAAGCCTTTAACTTGTTTAATCTCATTGGACACATATTGGCACACTTATGTCAATATAGGGTTGTGTCTTAGCAGGAGGGCCTGCAATGGGTTTTGCTGGTTTTACTTGAAGTGTCCGGATGTGGGCAGGCAAAAACTAGACTTTAAAATGCAACAACAGGGGTCACACGCAGTGGAGGACCCTTGGCTAGGTGCACTAGTAATCTTTCTACCTGAGACAGTATTTATTTAGTGGTTATTCAGGTACTAAGGTGGGGAGACCTTAGGCAGTATGTACATGCCTGGAAGTACTTAGTGAGGAAGTAATGTGTCCCAAGTTGCGCAACATGATATATACATTTGATAGGGTGCTTGTTAAAAGCTGCCTTGGGTCCAACGAGTGCCAGGCAAACGGGCGACTTGTCAAGAGACAAACATGAATAGTTACTCTACACGGTGTGTTAGAAGGGATCTTGTCTAAGCAGGTTTCAAACTAGCCTTAAACGCATGAGGGAGACAATTAGTGACATGCCTAAAGAGGTAAACCTTGTGTTAAAGGGATGGTATGCCAAGAAAGATATCTTACATATTTCACAGAAGTCCCCTCAATCCAACACGCCTAAAGTAAGCGGAGGATGCCCGAGTGATTTATTAGACCTGTTATTAGTTTTATTAAACACACCAAGTACTGCGAAGTAGTGACATTTGAACTCATATCAATGGTACTTCCAGGACACATCTCCTTCAGAACACACACCGCCATACAGGGCTGCTCTCCCCTGGAGCAAAGGGAAGCTAAACACCATAGACGGCATAACACCATCATTGGGAAGCAAGAAAGATGGTGATGGAGTGGGGAGCGATGAATCTTGGTCTGCTCGCACAGGCAGGCGATTTCCGCAGGGGCTTAGCTAGCTTGCGGCCAGGCAGTGGGCTTGTCCAACTAATGTGATAATGTTAAGGGTCGCAAGCATGCACCAAGAGATGGATCCTCGAGACCATCCAGGACAGACAAAAGCCCCCGCCCTATAGCCAGGGAGCCAGGCATTTGCGGAGTGCCAGCTAACTAGGGGGTTGCAGTGCAATAAGCTAAGGGGAACATGGGGTCAGAGCACAATTTGGCTACAATGATTGAAGAAGGATTGTTTTGGCGTTCCACTGCTCAAGAAGGGACAAGTTTTGTTCATGTTGTCCCCCCTCTTACACGGCAGGTACATGAGGACACTCGTGCTTATGTCTCATATCCCATGACAGGTTAGTCACCAAGGGGGGGAATGGCCATGGACATGAAATGTTGGAAACACAGACTGGGGTGTGCTGGGCCCAAAACCCCTCACCAAAGCTGCCTGGGGCATCAGGCTGTCAGGTGTCTTTGAGGGACGGCCAAGGGTATTAAAGGACCGTAGTACGTGACACAGCATTTGCAGGGGTGCACAAGGGTCCCAGCGGATCCACCAAAAGGACCACTGCATGGATCACTTCTGGATAGCAGGGACCGGGCATCTGTGACCGGTCGAAGGTTCAGCAAGCAGGGTAGGCTGCGTAGTTGGCACTTCACGAAAGGGTGCAGTGTCTAATAAACAGGCGCCATACACTTATTCCCTCAACCATGTTGTGACACCATTCTATGTTCGCCAGGGATCAATCGAAAAGAACTGTGAAATTGTGTGGTCAATGGGGCAAAGTAATGCACCCTAGAAGAAGACCACAAGGTGCAAATTAGCAACCAGTTGGGGACAGGTGAACTTTAGTGGTCTGAATTCACCCCCGGCTCCCGTGGCAGGGAGCTCGGTCGGGGAGGCGAGGTAGCCTGCGCGCAGGAGGTTCATATGCGTTATGCGTAAATTCCCTGAGCAGAGGGGATTTGGCTTCATTAGACATGGGTGCTACACGCCAAATTCACAGGGTGTTTTGAGGACGATGGGATACATCTCTCCAGAATAGGCATGGACTTGTTCCTCCTGGACCTAGGGGAGGCCCTGGAAAAAGCGGGATGTAAGTAGGAGCGCCGGCCTTGGTGGGGGGCCCTGGCTGCGACGGTCGCCACACCCAGGGCTGTGGCGGAGTTACATGGCGATCCAGAGGCGGAAAGGTACTCAGGGGTACCCTCTTCAGGAGCACAAAGGGTGCTGAGGCTGAAAATCCCCAGGAAGTCTGTGCGGTGGACCCTGGGGTGCGACGGCGCCCCATCTGTCCTACGGGCGGTTGGAAACCTGTACAACTAGGGGTCGCTTGAACGCTCCGCCCCTCGTAGGAGGGGGGCGTGAGTTATATGGTGAACCAATGTTTTACCGGAAGTGGGAGGGGCTATCCCCTCGCCACAACCGCTAAGCACCAATTGGCTAAGACCACGATGCAAGTTGGCCCATCAGTTGGTAGGCCGCGAGGGGCGGCTTGCCTTTGGATCGCCTGTAAGATAACCCACCATGTTGGCATATTTTGTATGCTAATAAACCTGCAGCAATTTTCTCCACCAAAAAGTTGTCTTGTCTGCTTATTTATGCTACCTGTATGTTGCTGCGGGAGGGCTGGTGAGTGTGGCCGATATTGGCACTATGCGGGCTGACCGACAAAGTCCCCGCAGGGGACCCTCATAAGAGGGAGGCCCCTTTAGTGCCACAAGATGGCACACTGGGCAGCCTAGTATCTTGCCAGAGACCCCTTTTGGGGTCCCCGCTCGTCACTTCCGGACGGGGTGGGGTCCAGGGAGAGGTATATATTCCTCCTCCGCCCCCCTTGCGGCCACTTTGTCCCCTCGCCCTGACGCCGACTTCCTCCCTACCGCTTACCCGGCGTATCAGGGTGAGGGGAGGAAGGATGGTCTAATCTTTTTATTTGTGTTGCAGGCGGAGTCACATGGCGATCCAGAGGCGTAAAGCAGTGCTTTAAATGGGGGCAAAATAGTGCAGGCACTCATTTAAATGTGGTGAGTGGGCGGGGCTTGGGGGCGGGGCTTAGGGCAAGACAGGCCGATACTTATTGACTTCGATACTACTTGCAGCACATACCAAACCACATGGGAAATGTCTTTCAATGAACAAAGCAGGTTTGTTTACTTATAACAAAAAACACGAAACCCAAACGCGGCGATATTTCAACTTTTCGTTGTTTTGTAAAATGTGCAACATACATTTTTGCTGTTCTCGAGTGACACAGAAAGAAACAAGCAGACATGCACCGACAAAACATTCCACACATTTCCGCTAATATAACTTCCAAGAGTGTCTCTATTGTCTCCCCCCTCCCCCCCCTTCTCTCATTTTTCTCAACAATCACAGGCAAGCAAACATAAGCAGACACTTAACAAAAGAATCGGTACGCTTTAAAGCCATTTGAACCTGGTTACCTCCCATGGCTTTCTTAATTACGCTATCACTGGACTGCCTCGATGTCTGTGAACACCGAGATGGTATGCAAATGAGCCCACGCTGAATTGTTCAGCTGGGCTCGGCACAGGTCTAGAGAAGTGCCTTAGTAATCAAAAAAAGGCCGCCAGCGTATCATGAGTACCGGTACTCTCCTCGGCAGTAGAGAAGTGCCGGTACTCCGAGTGATAAATCTAAGAAGTGCCGGTACTCAGTACCGGTGAGTACCGGCCCATTTAAAGCACTGGCGTAAAGGTACTCAGGGGTACCCTCTTCAGGAGCACAAAGGGTGCTGAGACTGAATATCCCCAGGAAGTCTGTGCGGTGGACCCTGGGGTGCGACGGCACCCCATCTGTCCTACGGGCGGTTGGAAACCCGTACAACTGGTGGTCGCTTGAACGCTCCGCCCCTCGTAGGGGGGGCGTGAGTTATATGGTGGACCAATGTTTCACCAGAAGTGGGAGGGGCTATCCCCTCTCCACAACCGCTAAGAACCGATTGGCTAAAACCACGATGCAAGTTAGCCCATCAGGTGGTAGGCCGCGAAGGGCGGCTTGCCTTTGGATCGCCTGTAAGATAACCCACCATGTAGGCATATTTGGTATGCTAATAAGCCTGCAGCAATTTTCTCCACCAAAAAGTTGTCTTGTCTGCTTATTTATGCTACCTGTATGTTGCTGCGGGAGGGCTGGTGAGCGTGCCGATATTGGCACTAAGGAAGAAGACATTGAACGTATCGAGGAGAATGTGGTCGCGAGACAAAACAAAATGCAGAGAATAGGAGAAGTGGGAATGCCTCTGACAGCTGGAAATAGAAACCTACAGAGGTCTTTTGTCAACTGCAGACCTGCCAGAACAAGGAAAACAAACAAAATGTATATCCTCTGTGCTAATGTAGGAAAATCCATGCACGTCCGTCATGACCTCGTCGCTGGCATGTTTCATTTCCAGGCGAGAGAAGGGGGAGAAAGTCTTGAAGTTGTTATGTTTCCGTTCCTGTTTTGTAATTCCCCCTGGGCCTACCTAGCAGATACAAGATCACATCAGACAAGCTGAATGCAGGACAGGGCGGGGAGGCGGTGAGGTGGGGGGGGGGGGGGTCGGCGGAGAAAGGAGCTGGGGTGACTGCGAGTGCCGCTGCCGAGGAGGGGCCGATTGTCAAGGTTATGTGTGGGGAGATGATTGATGCGAGGCCGGCCTGCTCTGTCAGCCTGTCACGGGGCA